>NC_142463.1:92128751-92280266 GCF_049115385.1 Moschus berezovskii | reverse complement strand
AGAAAGGTTTTAATAATTTATAGCCCCACCTGCAGGACCTGAGATAATGCTAATAATAGGTATTATCTTTTTAGGTCTATACTTTTACTGCATTAAATTTTTAAACATTTAAATATTTTAATTCATCTGGAATATTTGAATAACACAAAGAAGGAATAGAACTTTATTTGTTCCCACATGGTTATTGAACCTGTTCATTATTTCATGTCATTAACTTACTCAGCAAATATTCATTGAGTCCCTAACTATATGCCAGACACTGGTCCAAGCTCTGTGGGGAGACCCAACATGACAAGCGAAATTCCTGATCTTTAGTGGAGGGAATCAGACAATAAACAGGCCAACAAATAAATGAATAAATAAGAAAAATTCAGGTAGTAATAAGTGCTTTGCAAAGACTTAAAACAGAATTTGATAGAGAAGGATAGAATGGTCCCTAAAGGAAAGGAGATCGTGATTTTGAGTTGAGATCTGAATGATAGCCAGGAGAAGGCTTTGTGGAAACCTCGAGTAATAGTTCCACTTTGCACGAATAAGAACAGACTGAAATGAGGGCAGGGAGGTAGGTGTGAGCCAAGTCATAGGACCTCTTAATCCAGAGTGAAAAGTTATGGACAGGCAGTCATTAGAGAGATGGAAATGGACAAGCATCCTAACCTGGTTTACCTAGTAGAAAAGCAAGATTGGAAGACCACTTAAAAGGTTATCAGCATAGTTACTGTCCCAACCCCATTAGCTGAAAAATCCATTTTCTCCCTATTAGTTTAAGTGTATCTTTTGGTTCTATTTCTGGACTTTCTTCCCACTTTTAGAAATCATTATTCAATTTTGAGTAAGTGTTCTGTTCTATTACTGTAGCTGTACAATATGTTTATTTATTTGTTAGGGTAGGCCCACCAATTATTTACCCTTTGCCAATAGTTCTAGTGCATTTGTAATTATGAAATTAGACAAATAATCTCTATTTTTCTTTTTGTTGCTCAAGTGAAAAGAATTGTTTTTAATAATGTACATTTTTTAGGGACTTCCCTGGTGATGCAGTGGTTAAGATTCCACACTTCCGCTGTAGGGGGCATGGGTTCAATCCCTGTTCAGGGCACTAAGATCCTGCAAGTCACATGGTACGCCACATACACACACATGCATGTGTGTGTATAAATCTAGTATTTGCTGCATAAAGAGATTTTATGTCTATATTTATTTGATAATAGTCCACTTCATGACCTACTAGTTACAATAGCCTCTCATGATTTTGACCTCTTTCCATGTCAAGTCTTTCCCTAGTTAATCATTTCTGAATATGTTTCTGATAGTATGTGATTCTTTTTTCCTCCCCTCTCCCCAGGTCTTGGGCTTGCCTTCAACTTGACTCCAGCTTTGACCATAATTGGCAAGTATTTCTACAAGAAGCGACCGTTAGCAAATGGACTAGCCATGGCAGGCAGCCCTGTGTTCCTGTCTGCCATGGCCCCCCTCAACCAGACTCTTTTTGCTATCTTTGGCTGGAGAGGAAGCTTCCTAATTCTGGGGGGCCTCCTACTAAACTGTTGTGTGGCTGGAGCCCTGATGAGACCAATAGGGCCCAAGCCAACCACTGCAGAGAAAGAGAAGTCTAAAGAATTCCTTCAGGAAGCTGGAGAATGTGATGCAAACAAGTGGGCAGGTAATCCAAAGACAGGAGTTACTGGCAGAAACTCCCCAAAGGAGAAACAATCACTTTTTCAAACAGTTAACAAACTTCTGGACATATCCCTGTTCAAGCACAGAGGCTTCCTGCTGTACCTCTCTGGGAATGTGATCATGTGTTTTGGGTTGGCTACACCTTTAGTCTTTATTAGCAATTACGCCAAGAGTCAACATCACTCTAGTGAGAAGGCTGCCTTCCTTCTTTCCATTTTGGCTTTTGTTGACATGGTAGCCAGACCTTGTATGGGATTTGTAGCCAACACAAAGTGGGTAAGACCACGAATTCAGTACTTTTTGGCTGCTTCTATTATCACGAACGGAGTATGTCATATGCTAGTACCTTTATCTTCCAGCTACATAGGGTTCTGTGTCTACTCGGGATTCCTTGGATTTGCTTTTGGGTGGTTTGGTGCCGTACTGTTTGAAACACTGATGGACCTTGTTGGACCCCAGAGATTCTCCAGTGCTGTGGGATTGGTGACCATTGTGGAGTGCTGTCCCATCCTCCTGGGGCCACCAGTTTTAGGTACAGTATGTCTCCCAATTTCTATGGTTTTATTAACGTAAAACAGGCAGAGAAGATTGGGAAGGTGATGGAAAGCAGAAGTCAGTGGGCTGCTTGATAGTCCTCATTTCTGTACCCTAAGTGCTGACACAGTGCTTGGCACAGCATAATTGCCCAAATACTTATAGAACTGAATTAAAGTGAATCCTCAAGCTGAAAGAGGAATAAAAAACTATTACAAATTTAAGTATTTCTAATAATTTCCCTGATTAAAAAAATTCTAACATTTACTGTAGAAAAATGCATAACCACCTTTAAAATACTGTTGGTGTTTATTTTTAATTGTGGAATTTATTTCAAAAGTAATATTTAAAATAATAACAGTAGGTACCAGATGAGGGCTCACAGTATACCAGGGACTGTCCTAATCATTTCTATATTCTGTCATATATTGCAAGACTATGATGTTAGACTATTATTGTTCCCACTTTAAAGAAACAGAGGCTTTTGAAAGTGAAATAACTTGCCCAGGATCACACAGCTAAGAAGTGACCATAAAACCTGAGGTATTATTCTCTCAGTCAGTTTACATTTTTAAATTATCATTAATACAAAATACAACAATAATTTGGACTTCTGGATGTGATGCATGTTTTTGAGATTATGTACGATAACGTTAAGAAGGACACATAATGAAAGACCCACTACTGACCTGTCAAAACTTTTCCACCTTCTCTCCTCCATAAGATCTTATAGAAAAACCCAAATGAACTTTTTTGGCCAACCCAGTATATCCAAGGAGATTCCAAATCCTGTTCGTTTTTGCTTCCTAAATCTCTTTCTAATCTCATTTGTTTCTCCATCACTACTACCACTCTTATCCTAATCTCCGATCGTCTATCAGTAGACTTCTAACTTTACCATATCCACTCTAGCTGTTCTCCAGTCTCTTAGAACACTCCAGTTGCTTCCTGCATTTTTAGGGTGAAGATGAAATTCCCTCCTATGGCTACTGGTTCCTGCATGGCCTGGCCCACCTTCTTCTCCAGCCTCATTTCCTGCCACTCAGTTTGCTTTCTGTGCTTTCCCTCTCACACCTGATGTTTCCCCATACCACCTGCCTTAGCACTGGCTGTTCGCCCAGATCCTTTTCCCATCTTCTTTCTCCTAGATTAATTCTTATCCTCCTGTAAATCTTGGTTAAGTTTACACTCTAAAAAAGCCTTCCTGACCCTCCTTGCTAGCCGCAAACCCCTATTTTCTGCCTTCAAACGCACCTGAAGCACTTGTCACAGTCTGTGTGGTTATTGGATTAACATTTCTCTTCTTCACTGAACTATGGACGTTATCTCCTTTGCTCACTCTTAACTCACGGCTTAGCAGACCCAGGGCTGTATTGATATATAGAAACGAAGTATTGCTGAGTGAGTGATGCCCTGCATTGGAAAACCATATGGAATCATATTTGAATTGGTTATTATAGCCTTTATATGTGTCAAGTTTTCCAAAGTTTATTTCTTAATATTAGTTTGATTCAGTTCAGTTCAGTTCAGTTGCTCAGTCGTGTCCGACTCTCCGCGACCCCATGAATCACAGCACGCCAGGCCTCCCTGTCCATCACCAACTCCCGGAGTTCACTCAAACTCATGTCCACAGAGTTGGTGATGCCATCCAGCCATCTCATTCTCTGTCGTCCCCTTCTCCTCCCGCCCCCAACCTTTCCCAGCATCAGAGTCTTTTCCAGTGAGTCAGTTGCTAATAAATTTTACTATGCTGCTGCTAAGTCACTTCAGTCGTGTCCGACTCTGTGTGACCCCATAGACGGCAGCCCATCAGGCTCCCCCGTCCCTGGGATTCTCCAGGCAAGAACACTGGAGTGGGTTGCCATTTCCTTCTCCAATGTGTGAAAGTGAAAAGGGAAAGTGAAGTTGCTAAGTCATGTCTGACTTGTAGCGACCCCATGGACTGCAGCCTACCAGGCTCCTCCGTCCATGGGATTTTCTAGGCAAGAGTACTGGAGTGGCTTGCCATACTATAACGAGGATTAAATAAGTTTCTTTAATATCAGATCTCATAAAACCTTGAATAGAAAAGACTATGATGTGTCATTTCCAAATTTACTTGACTGTGCAAATGTTAGGGAGGTAGCCTGAAGCAAAGAAGTGGTACGCCTCAGAGTCAGACTCCTTGGGTTTAAAGCCAACTTGTTTCACTTAAAGCTTTGTGACCTTGGATGACTTCCTTAAAGTTTCTGTACTTCAGTGTTTATGTTATATAGTGGGAATGATGATAGAATCTTCCTGTTGTGAGGTTAGAATGGTGGAAAATATTGCTGTTAGTTAATGTTTTAGCAGAGGGTGAGTATTCCCAGGAACACTCTTTGGGAAATGCTGATGTCAGAAAAAGTGCATTGGCCTGGGAGACTGGAATTAGCTCTGTGGCCTTGGGCAAGACTCCTAAACCTCTTTTGAGCAAATTTTTCCATTGGATATTGAGAGAATTGATTCTAGGTGATCTCCAGGACTTTCTCAATTCAAATTTGCCAAGATTTAATTATTTTCAAGTTGCTAAAGATAACAGAATGTGCAGGGACATCCCAAAATCAGTGTTACATCATAAACAAAAGGTCATATAATTTTGAGCAGTTTCTTTTTAGACTAATTTGTCATTTATGGGCTCTTTGAAAGGATCCTTAACCTTTATTTGGGAAAGGGTATAATTGTTTACCCACATAACTTTCTTTTTGGACATCCTTAGGTCATCTCAATGACATATATGGAGACTATAAATACACATACTGGGCATGTGGCATAATCCTTATTGTCTCTGGCATCTATCTCTTCATCGGCATGGGCATCAATTACCGACTTGAGGCTGAAGAACAGAAGGCAGAAGAGAAACAGAAAAAGGAAAGTAAAGAGATGGAACCAAAAGAAGTTATTAAAGCTGCTCAGTCTCCAGAACTGAAAGACACAGAAGAAGGACCCAAAGAGGAGAAACTTTGAAGCTGAAATCAGGGATAAACAGAAGCTTCGGACCAAAGATACATGAAAAATGCTACTGAATCATGTTCTACTCTTGGTGCTTACCATGGACAGTGGACACTTGTGTAGCAGTCAGGCCAGGTGTTCACTGATGGAACTTTTATTCCTTCCTTTACACCCACTTACAGTCACACTTTTTAGGGGCAAGGGACATTTGCAAAAGGTGACAGAAGGAAATAGCTTTTATTCGAAGTCATATTTATTAAGGTGTATTTATATACTGTTCACACTCCTTTTATAAAAGTGCAGTTTAATGAATTTTGACAAAGTTCTTTTGTCAAATAACTACCATTCCAATGTAGAACATTTCGAACAGCCAAGATAATTCCCTTCTGCTCCTTTGCAGTCAATCCTCTCTCCTTAACTAAAGCACCTGGTACCTACTTCCCCTATGCCTGCATGCTTAGTAGTGTCGACTCTTTGGTATCCCATGGAATATATAGCCCACCAGGCTCCTATGTCCATGGGATTCTCTGGAGTGGGTTGCCATGCCCTCCTCCAGGGGATCGTCTGCACCCAATTCATATCTCTTGCATCTCCTCATTGACAGGCGGATTCTTTACCACTGTGCCACCTGGGAAGCCTGTATGGAACGACACAGTATGTAACTGTGGCATGATAGCATATATTTGATCTTTATCCTCAGTTCCTGGTATACAGCTCCTAGAACCCTTGGAACCTTGGGAGTGATAAGAGTATGTTTTGCATGCTAATTAAGTGACCGGTGGCTGGAGACCCCCTTCCTAACTTCAGGATGGCGGTTAGTCTCTAGAAAGGCCAAGGCATGATTAGAAGGTTAGCTCTTTCAGCCCCATCCCCTGACCTCTGGGGAGGGGAGAGGGACTGGAAATTGAGTTCAATTATTAATGTCCAATAAAATAATCGATCACACCTATGTAGAAACCCCCTAAACTACAGAGAGCTTCCTGGCTGGTGAGTACCTTAAGGTACTGGGAGAGTAGTGTGCCCAGATAAGGCATGGAAACTCCCTGCCACTCCTCCCTTCCATATTTTGCCCTATGAATCTCTTCCATCTGGCTGTTCTGAAATGTATACTTTATAATAAATCACTGCATGTAAGCAAAGTGTTTCCCTGAGTTCAGTAATCCATTCTAGCAAATTATCAACCTTGACAAAGGAGTCATAGGAACTCCCAATTTATAGCTGATTGGTCACAAGTATAGGTGGCAACCTGGGACTTGAGAATGTCCCTGGGACTTCAGAAGTGAAGGCAGTCTTGTGAGACTAAGCCTTTAAATCTGTGGAATCTGTTGCTAACTCTGGGTACTTTATGTCAGAATTGAATTGAACTGTAGGACACCCACTTGGTGTCTGGAGAATTGGCAAAGTGGTTGTTGGTGTGGAAATAACCCACACATTTGGTGTCAGAAGTGTTTGAGTAAAAATGGTTGGGAGGAGTCTTCTGTGTCTGACTTCACAATAGCATAATGTTTTATGATCCCTCCTGTTGTTGCATTTTTCAGTAATTATTTGCTTTTTATTGTTGAGGAGTATTTGTTGTTGTTTTGTTGTTTAGTGACTAAGTCATGTCTGACTCTTTTGTGACCCCATGGACTGTAGCCCTTCCGGCTCCTATGTCCATAAGATTTCTCAGGCAAGAATCCTGGAGTGGGTTGCCATTTCCTCCTCCAGAGGCTCTTTCTGACCCAGGGATTGAACCCAAGTCTCCTGCACCGGCAGGCAGATTCTCTACCATGGAGCCACCCAGGAAGCCCATTTCTTTGTGCAGATGTACCATACTTTGTATACCATCCACCAGCTGGACATTTGAGCTGTTTCCACTTTTTAGCTGTTACAAGTTAAGATGCTGCAAATATTCACATAGGGGTCTAGCACACATATGCTCTCATTACTCTTGGGTAGATGCCCAGCATTGGAATTGCTGAGTCATGGCAAATGCATGGTTAACTTTGTAAGAAATTATCACACTATTTTCTCAGTGGCTATCAGTTCAGTTCAGTTCAGTTCAGTCGCTCAGTCGTGTCCGACTCTCCGCGACCCCATGAATCACAGCACGCCAGGCCTCCCTGTCCATCACCAACTCCCGGAGTTCACTCAAACTCATGTCCACAGAGTCGGTGATGCCATCCAGCCATCTCATTCTCTGTCGTCCCCTTCTCCTCCCGCCCCCAACCTTTCCCAGTATCAGAGTCTTTTCCAGTGAGTCAACTCATCACATGAGGTGGCCAAAGTACTGCAGTTTCAGCTTTAGCATCAGTCCTTCCAATGAACACCCAGGATCGATCTCCCTTAGAATGGACTGGTTGGATCTCCTTGCAGTCCAAGGGACTTTCAAGAGTCTTCTCACCACAGTTCAAAAGCATCAATTCTTTGGCGATCAGCTTTCTTCACAGTCCAACTCTCACATCCATACATGACCACGGGAAAAACCATTGCCTTGACTAGACGGATCTTGGTTGGCAAAGTAATGTCTCTGCTTTTTAATATACTATCTAGCTTGGTCATAATTTTCCTTCCAAGGAGTAAGCGTCTTTTAATTTCATGGCTGCAATCAGCATCTGCAGTGATTGTGGAGCCCAAAAAAATAAAGTCTGACACTGTTTCCACTGTTTTTCCATCTATTTGCCATGAAGTGATGGGACCAGATGCCATGATCTTTGTTTTCTGAATGTTGAGCTTCAAGCCAACCTTTTCACTCCCCTCTTTCACTTTCATCAAGAGGATTTTAGTTCCTCTTCACTTTCTGCCATAAGGGTAGTGTCATCTGCATATCTGAGATTATTGATATTTTGCTAATCTCACTAATGATGTATGAAAATTCTAGCTATTCTGCATTCTTGTCAGCGCTTGGCATTGCTGATCTTTTTAACTTTCCCTTTCTAGTTGGAATGTAGTGGGTGACATTTCCTTTAACATGAATGATGTTGACCCATGTGTTGCCCTCCATATACTTTTAGAGATTTTTTTTTTTTTTTGGTCATGCTGTGTGGCATGTGGGATCTTAGGTCCCCAACCAGGGGATGAACCCCTGTACCTTGCTGTGGAAGTGCAGTACAGAGTCCTAAGCACTGGACTGCCAGGGAATTCCAGAGGTTTATTTTTTTAAGCTTGACATTTAACAGTCAAAAATATTTAGGTTCCTTCAGTTTTCATCTTTCAAATTCTTTAGATGACTTCACTTGGCATATCTGACAGTGACATGAATAATGTATTTGAACATCCTAAAATGTGTAGAGTATATTTAAATAGATGGTTATGCAGTCTCATAGCATGGAAAGATCCTTCTGTTATAAACATGATACAATGTTAAGTGAAAAATGCAGAACACAAACTAGATAAACATATATAATATACTCTTGGGGGGAAAAAAAGGAAAGGGGAAAACATAAAATTCCAACCATACTTGTTGGAATTTTCCTTAATGGGAATGTGATTGTTATCTCTTCATTAGTGACAGGAAAAATAGGTTTGAAATAGAAGAGTTGTGACAAAAGGAAATTATCTCCTAAATAAAGCTGATGATTATTATAAACCATTGTCTGTTTATCATTAAGAGTTGCATTCTGGTGAAAGGGAGGTGAGTGTGACATGGAAGTCGTGAGCACAGAGCACAAGAACTTCCCTGGTGGTCCAGTGGCTAAGACTCTGCGCTCCCAATGCAGGGGACCTGGGTTCAATCCCTTACCAGGAACTAGATCCTACAGGCCACAACTAAGAGTTTGTATGCTTCACCTAAAGCTCTTGCATGCTGTAACTAAAGATCCGACATGCTGATCCCTTATGCCACAACTAAGACCTGCTTCAGCCAAATAAATAAAATATTAAAAACAACATTAAAAAGAGCACAGAGCACAAATAGCCTCAAGGCATGGTTCTCCTGGTCCTGGACAAAGCTGTGGGGTGTAGAGTCCACAGGCCACCTGTGCCCACCATCACTGCCTCCTTCTTGAAGACAGCATTCCTGTGATTCCCCCTCCAGTCACCATTCAGCTGCAAATAACCATTTAACTCAGGAAGCCAGAGCGTTCAGGGCTCACCCACATCACAGCATTATTGAACATTAACTTATTGAGATCAGCATCAGAGAAAAATACGGTGATATCATAAAAAGGATGATATGGGCCAAAGGAGGAAGTCTACCTTTCCACACATCCATTCAACAGATATTATTGACGTTTATCATGTCTAAGTTGTCAGTTCTAAGCAGGGTTCTAGGTATTGAAAATTCATTAGGGAGTGAAACTCAGCAGTCTGTGTTCTATAGATCTTACTTTCCGGTAGGTGAACAGTAAGGTGAAAGGGAAACGCACTTTTCAGAATAGAGCAGTGGGTGAAAGATCATTTATTCATTTATCTAAGCAGTGTTTTCTGAGCATCATCTAAGTACCTATTTGGGGTTCCCTGGTATTTCAGCCGGTAAAGAATCTGCCTGCACTGGGAGACCCTGGTTCGATTCCTGGGTCAGGAAGATACCCTGGAGAAGGGGTAGGCTACCTGCTCCAGTATTCTTGGGTTTCCTTGGTGGCTCAGCTGATAAAGAATCCACCTGCAATGCAGGAGGCCTGGGTTTGATCCCTGGGCTTGGAAGAGCCCCTGGAAGAGAGCATAGCAACCCACTTCAGCATTCCTGCCTGGAGAATCCCCATGGACAGAAGTGCCTGGTGGGCTGCAGTCCATGGGGTCACAAAGAGTCAGGTACAACTGAGGACTAAGTACAGCACAGCACAGGTACCTATTTGCTGGATAGAGGGGATAACTAAACAAAATCCAGTTCCTGGCAGCCCCAGCTTCTAGTCTAGTGGGGAAGATGGCACAGTAAGTGCTGTGATGAGATAGCATATGAAAAGGCAGCTAACTACCCTTTGGGAGGGCTAGGAAGCCTAAGATTATATCAACTCTTGAGTCTCATAACAGAAGCATAATATAATTGTTGTGAGGATTAAAGTGCCCAGTATATAGTTTTAGTCATTTTAGTAATGAAGTTGGAATCTACTCACACCCTGCAGTGCAGGGAGGGAAGTGTATATTTTATCATTAACCAGAAAAATAATGGAAGAGAACTGCTGGTAACACAAGTTCATGGTCTATGAAGCCCTTCTACATGTGGTTTATTATCCAACCCCCACAAAACCCCAGGGAGGTAGCTGTAAATAAAACAATACATGCAGTATCTTGGATTAGGTCCTGGAACCAAAAAAGAACGTTAATGGAAAAATTGGTCTGTAGTTTAGTTAATAGGATTGTCCAATGCTAACTTCCTAGTTATGACCAATGTTCCATGATTATGAAAGAAATTAACATCAGAGGAAGGAAAACATGTATAACTAAATTACTTTGCTGTATACCTGAAACTAACACAACCTTGTGAATCAACTATACTCCAATATAAAATAAAATATTTTTAAAAAATTAAAAAATGAGAGCTAGATGAAGAGTATAGGAACTCAATGTGCCAACTTTTCTATGAATTTTAAATTTCAATGAAAAGTGAAGAAAAAAGAAGTACACAACACAACCCTTCATCCTAGCAGGTCATCTGCCCTCAAAAGAGCATGGCAGCTCAGTGGCATGAAAGCTCTACTCAGCTACTTCAGTAGAGCTGAAGGTGCAGACTCAAGAGTGGATGGAAACTCTGGAAAAAACACTAGAATGGAAGAGGCAAGTCCTTGGTAATCTTGGAGGGTAAACAGTGGCCAAAGAAATCATTCAAGTCCTGCACCAAAAAGAGCAAGGTGATGCCTGGTCTCCGGTGTATTCATAATCTGATTTACAGTCTTTATTCTTGGCACGGGAATTCATAACATGGTTTCTTCATTTGCGGACTTTCTTTCCTAACCATGCTTTACCATTTTAAGAATTACAAGAGCTTGCATTGCTGACTCCTGCTGGCTGAGTCATAGGAAGAGGTGGCCAGTAGTCATTAAGAAGCCAGAAGTGGGCTGGTAGTAAGTCTCTTACTATGTTGACAGTCTACAAATGTGTAATCAAGAGATGTTTACCCTGGGGTGTTTTTCTCTTGTTGCTGTGTTTCATTCCCTGTGCCTTACCACCCCACTTATAAAGAAAGGAAGAAATGCACCCAATACTTCTGAGTGCTTTTCATATTTGAGGCTGGAGGGGCATTTTGCATTTTAAGAAAATTGTATGTTTCTTTATTCATCTTATACATAATATCTGAAGGCCAACCACATGCCCAACACTGTATAGAGCCTTGGGAATATACAATAGTGACTAACACAAGGAATGTTTCCTCAGAGAGTTTTATAGTCTAGAAAGTAAAACAGACATTAAACAGAGTACATAATCTGTGATTAAATTTAAGGCAAAACCAGAAACACTGTGTTTCTTCTTATCACCTGATGACTGTATTTGATCGATTATTATGTCATTTGTGAAACACCTGGATTTTTTTAAAGTAAATTCTAATATATTCCAGTCTATCAAAACAGTTTTACCTAAAGCAGAATTTAAAAATCCTGATTGTCCATGAACAAAACAAAAAGGCAACCTATGAAATGGGAGAAAATATTTCCAAACAATGCAACCAACAAGGGCTTAATTTCTAAAATAGCCATCATCAAAAAGGCTATAAATAAGTGCTGCAGAAGGTATGGAGAAAAGGGAACCCTACTGCATTGTTGGTGGGAATGTAAGTTGGTGCTACTGAAGCCATTTACCACAGATTGGAACTCGAACCCATGTGCCGGGACTCGAACCCAGCCAGAGTGACCCAAACCCACATGGCTGGGACTTGAACCCAGCCAAAACCCTGGTTGGGACTTGACCCAGGTGGCTGGGACTCAAACTGAGCCAAAACCCTGCTTAAGACTTGAACCCACGTGGCTGGGACTAAAACCCAGCCAAAACCCACAGTACCTGGTTTCAGGATCTAATGAAACTCAGGTTCTTGATGTCTCATCACAGAAAAAGTTCAGTGAGATACAAAGTGATAGGTAAGAAGTGGATTTATTCAGATGCAGAGAGAAGCACACTACACAGACAGTACAGGCCATCACAGAGGGCAAGTACAGCCCCAAATTTGGCCTGCTTAATTTTTACAGGCTGGGTAGTTTCCCATGCTAATGAGTGGGAGGATTATTCCAACTATTTTGGGGAAGAGGCAGAGATTTCCAGGATTTGGGCCACTGCCCACTCGTTCTTTTAACAGTGCCTTGGAACTGTTATGGCACCTCTGGGTGTGTCATTTCACTTGCTTATTGAGGATCAAGGCCTAGTCTTGTCTGCCAACTTGGTCCCATTTGATTCTAATCAGTTTATGTGTGTCCTTGGGCTATGTCATCCTTTCAAAAGTTGTGCTCTGCCCCTTTCCCTCCTCTTACACTGCCACTATTGACAACAGGGTGGAGGTTCCTTAAAACTCTAAAAACAGAGCCAGCATATTATCCAGCAATCCCATTCCTGGATATATATCTGGAAAAGATGAACACTGTTAATTTGAAAAGATGCATGTACCACAATGTTCATAGAAGCACTATTTACAATAGCCAAGACATGGAAGCAGCCTAGGGGTCTAACAGCAGATAAATGGAGAAAGAAAGTGTAGCATATGCATACACACCCCCACACCCACACACACACACACACAGAGTAGAATATTACTCAGCCATAAAAAATACTGACCTAGTGACATTTGCAGTAATGTAGAGGGACCTAGCAGAGAAGGCAATGGCAAGCCACTCCAGTACTCTTGCCTAGAAAATCACATGGACAGAGGAGCCTGGTGGGCTGCAGTCCATGGGGTCGCTACTAGTCGGACACGACTGAGCGACTTCACTTTCACTTTTCACTTTCACACACTGGAGAAGGAAATGGCAACCCACTCCAGTGTTCTTGCCTGGAGAATCCCAGGGATGGCGGAGCCTGGTTGGCTGCCGTCTATGGGGTCGCACAGAGTTGGACATGACTGAAGCGACTTAGCAGCAGCAGCAGCAGTAGCAGAGGGACCTAGAGATTATCATACTAAGTGAAGTCCAAGAGAGAAGGACAATACAGTATATCACTTATATGTGAAATTTAAAATAATGTCTGAAAGACTGGGGATGGAGGTTCGTGACATTGTACAGGAGGCAGTGATCAAGACCATTCCCAAGAAAAAGAAATGCAAAAAGGCAAAATGGTTGTCTGAGGAGGCCTTACAAATAGCTGTGAAAAGAAAAGAAGCAAAAGGCAAAGGAGAAGAGGAAAGATATACCCATTTGAGTGCAGAGTTCCAAAGAATAGCAAGGAGAGATAAGAAAGCCTTCCTCAGTGACCAATGCAAAGAAATAGAGGAAAACAATAGAATGGGAAAGACTAGAGATCTCTTCAAGAAAATTAGAGATACCAAGGGAATATTTCATGCAAAGATGGGCACAATAAAGGACAGAAACTGTGTGGACCTAACAGAAGCAGAAGATATTAAGAAGAGGTGGCAAGAATACAGAAGAACCATACAAAAATGATCTTCACTACCCAGATAATCATGATGGTGTGATCACTCACCTAGAGCCAGACATCCTGGAATGTGAAGTCAAGTAGGCCTTAGGAAGCATCACTATGAACAAAGCTAGTGGAAGTGATGGAATTCCAGTTGAGCTATTTCAAATCCTAAAAGAAGATGCTGTGAAAGTGCTGCACTCAATATGCCAGCAAATTTGGAAAACTCAGTAGTGGCCACAGGACTGGAAAAGGTCAGTTTTCATTCCAATCCCAAAGAAAGGCAATGCCAGAGAATGTTCAAACTACCGCACAATTGCACTCATCTCACACGCTAGCAAAGTGCTGCTCAAAATTCTCCAAGCTAGGCTTCAACAGTACATGAACCATGAACTTCCAGATGTTCAAGCTGGATTTAGAAAAGGGAGAGGAACCAGAGATCAAATTGCCAACATCCAGTGGATCATTGAAAAAGCTAGAGAGTCCAGAAAAATATCTACTTCTGCTTTATTGACTATGCCAGAGCCTTTGACTGTGTGGATCACAACAAACTGTGGAAAATTCTTCAAGAGATGGGAATACCAGACCACCTGACCTGCCTCTGAAAAACCCCTATGCAGGTCAAGAAGCAACAGTTAGAACTGGATATGGAACAATGGACTGGGTTCCAAATCAGAAAAGTAGTATGTCAAGGCTGTATATTGTCACCCTGATTATTTAACTTATATGCAGAGTACATCATGAGAAATGCTAGACTGGATGAAGCAAAAGCTGGAACCAAGATTGCCAGGAGAAATATCAGTAACCTCAGATATGCAGATGACACCACCCTTATGGCAGAAAGTGAAGAAGAACTAAAGAGCCTCTTGATGAAAGTGAAAGAGGAGAGTGAAAAAGTTGGCTTAAAACTCAACATTCAGAAAACTGGGATCATGGCATCTGGTCCCATCACTTCATGGCAAATAGATGGGGAAACAATGGAAACAGTGACAGACTTTATTTTTTGGGGCTCCAAAGTCACTGCAGATGGTGACTGCAGCCATGAAATTAAAAGATGCTTGCTCCTTGGTGAAGGGGGAAACAGAGCTGGACTCCATCTCAGGCCAGGCTGCGAACAGTAGGCTACACGCGTGGTCACCCTCCCAATGGACTCTGAACTTTGTGCCTGGTGTCTATAGAAATGGCACACCAATGGGAAACCAGACCCCCGGATAAAAGAGCCTCAGGACTTGTACTTGGACTCTCCGTTGCCTAAAAGAATATGCTAATTATCTCTGTAACAGAACAAAGGGGTAAATTCCATTACGTTTATCAGGATATGACCACAGTCCTATTGATAAATATCCACTGTTTATCTAGTCTTGTGACACATGGATCATGGGTTAACTCTGATCATATCTCTCTTTTACCTTGTCCAGACTAGTTTCAAGGAATTTGGGGAGAAGGGTTTGAGCAAGTACAGTTAGGGTATATAAGGTTTTCACAAAGGCTGGTCGGGGTCTTTGGCTAAGAAGAGACTCTGCCTTGGGCCTGCTGGTGTAATCAACTGCACTCCACTATCTGCACTGTCCTTCTGAGTGAGTTTGTTTCCCAGAACACGTGCCTACAGCAGGATAGCACAGAGAAAAATTAAGATAGAAGCAAGGCTGAGATTCCCAGGTGGCACAGTGGTAAAGAATCTGCCTGCCAATGCAGGAGACGCAAGAGACACAAGTTTGATTCCAGGGTTGGAAAGATCCCCTGGAGAAGGAAATGGCCATCCGCTCCAATGTTCTTACCCGGAAAAGTCCACGGACAGAGAAGCCTGGCAGGCTACAGTCCATGGGGTCGCAAAGAGTCGGACACTTAGTGCCCCTGTGCGTGTACACACACTCGCGCACGTGCACGCGCAGAAGTGCACACCTGGAGAGAAAGGGTATGGGCGTCTTCCCTAATGAGGAGGAACGCAGTGAGGCAGTTGAGTCACTTATATAGAACAGTTCTTTTGGGTCTTTGTTTACCTTTAACTAATCTGGTTTCTTTTTCCACACCTGACCTACCCTAGGGCCCTCCCTGACATGTGTGTGCAACTTCTTTCCATGATGGATTCCAGCCCAGAGGGCTATGCAGTCACGTATTAGCATCACATATTATGGAGTGACGCCTTCTCCTTTTTGACCCCAAGGAGGCTTTCTGCACATATGAAACGTCTCCCTTGCCCCAAGGATGGGAAACACATTATCTCCTGATCTTTTATTCAAACAAGGTTGAGCCCCTCTGTTCCTGCCATGACTGGTACCTTAAGGTGTCCACAGGGAGCAAACCTGGCTTTTTACCCTGTTTCAGTGTTCTCCACTCTGGAGAACAAACAGGAGACTGATTGTAAATATCAAACCTGGGGCCCTCTTATCCCCTGTTTTAGGAAATACAAATAGGCAATACAGATAGGCTAGTTGCAGGTGTCCAGACTGAAGCCCATCTTTTTCTCACCCCAAGAAATGTAAACAGGAGGTCAGTTGTAAATGCCTGGCCTGGTTATTTACAGGCTGTCTCCTACCTCAAAGGTATGGGTGAACACGGAGCATCCCAGAGCCTGGGCCTAAAGAGCAGTAAATAGATAGACAGCAAAGGTTTATTCTCTTGATAATGCTCAACCATAAAAAACAATGAAATAATGTCATTTGCATCAGTATGGATGGACCTAGAAGATGATCATACTAAGTGAATAAAAAGACAAATATCGTAAGGTATCACTTATATCTGGAATCTAAATGTGATACAAATGAACTTATCTATGAAACAGAAACAGACTTGCAGACATAGAGAACAGACTTGTGTTTGCCAAAAGGGGAAGGGGTGGGGAAGGGATAGATTAAGACTTTGGAATTGGCAGAGGCAAACTAATATATAGGATGGATAAACAACAAAGTCCTACTGTCTACCAAAGGGACTATATTCAAACCCTGTGATAAACCACAATGGAAAAGAATTTGAAAATTGTATAATTATGTATAATTAAATAACTTTGCTGTACAGCATAATACAACATTGTAAATCTACTATACTTTAATAAAATAAAATAAATTGTTTTTAAGTTTTATTCTCCTGGAATAATTCCCACCAGTTCCCACAATTACATATGGTTTAATTCCTATCATAAATTGCTTATTTCATATAACTCTTAGTTATTCTGTTTTCTTCACAATCCTGACTGATACACTCCTCAATTTTTCTCAATAATCCTTTAGGCCCTCTAGGCCCAGGGTTCTGATGTCTCCACATGGCTAGAGTGTGGTGGTTATTAAGAGAACGAACTTTGATGCTAAATTCCAGCTCAGGCTCCCCCCAGGCAAAGTATTTAACTACTCTAAGCCTCAGTTTCTACACCTGTAAAATGGGAATAATAACATGTCTCCCTTAGAAGCTTGCTATGAGGATTAGGGACTTTCTCTGGCTGTCCAGTGGTTAGTATTCTGCAATTCCACTGCAGGGGCACGAGTTCTATTCCTGGCTGGGGAGCTAAGATCCTGCATGCTATGTAACATGGCCAGAAAAGAAAACACAGAAGTTTGCTATGAGGATGAAATAAGATAATGGCAGTAAAATTCTTAGCACAGACCTTCACCTAGTGTAAATACTCAATATTCACTATGATCATTACCTCTGTCATAAATAACACCTATCACTGACTTGCTTTTCAGAACCACCATCAACACAGACCAAAGTGTGAATTTCTTGAGCAAAGAGACACCCCTTTTGATTGGAGAGTTGAGGAAGCTTCCTGGAAGAGGAGTCATGTCAGCTGACCCTGAATTGTTGGATTGGGGTAGGTAAATAGGGGAAGGATGGCATCTCTCCTGGAAAGAAAAAAACAGAGATAGGTATAGAGAGACCAATGGTAGAAACCAACGAGACTTTGAAATTTTGCAGATTATCTTAACTGAGGAACCATGTGTTAACAGACATTGCATCAGGCCCCAGGCTGGGTTAGGAAGATGGAATGCTGAACAAGAAGCTTTTTGTCCTTTGGGAGCAAGAGAAGGAAATCAGTGCTTACAATCACAATATGATGAGGACCCCCGAAGTCCAAGGACTCAAAAGGGAATCAAGGGCAGAGAGTTTCCCAAGCCCAGGTCTGATGAGGGCAGAGGACATCCCCGTGGGCCTATGGGCTGCCTTGGAGAAATGCTGAGGTGGCATCTATGTTCTACACCCATCCCCCCAGCCTCCTCCTCCTTTGGAGTGAAGGTGGGTTAGTACTGAGTAGGAAGTAAATGCCCCTGTTCCTTGAGCCCAGTTCTCTGGGAATTAAGGTCTCAATTACAGAAGAGGCAATCAGAGGTTAAGGTAGCACATCTAAAATTATTGAGAAGAAAACAGTATTGCATGCCTAAAGAAAATTTATCAGAAGAGAACACACAACAGGAAAACGTGTTTCACCAGGAATGTAAGCTCCAACTTTGAATATCTGAAGATTCCATCTCTGGTATGCAGACAAAGATTTGGTTTGTGGTAGCATTCAAGTATGTGCCAAAGGTATGAAACAATGAATAAGTGAGTGAATGAGACTCAAAAGATGGATCTTCTCAGGGTGGGGACTCGCACACAAACTGCCCTGCTATGTGCCCACCAAGGTAGCCTAAGACTGCTGTCCTTTTAACACCTGAAACATCAACCACTTCTTTTGGGTTTATTTTTCTCCCCACCAGCAGCACGTGCCTCACCTCCCCCACCCAAGTTTCTATTAGCCAAAGAAATCGAGAATGCTCAACATGCTGGAAGGACATTCCAGATGACTGAAACCCTACTGTAAGAATTCCCTGCTAGACTGAATAGCTGCACAAGTAAAAGCAGAGGACAGATTACATAGACCCATGTAGCTCTAGAAGCATAGAAGTTCATAGGCTGACAAAGTCAGGGATAACCTCTTGATGGAGGTTACCCTTGATTGTCATGAAATCTGGAATTAATTTTGATGCTTCTGGATAGGAAATGATTCCCTGGTAGATGAGTTCAATAAGATAGACGAGGTTTATTAAGCCTTTAGTGGGCTCACAAAAAGGGAGAGTTTGAGTTATCTTCACTCAAACAATATGGAAGAGATTAATACTGAGATTCTGCAGTTTGACCTCCTCAAAAGAGTCAGAAATCATAGTCAAGAACTTTGTGTTTTATTAATTTTATAATTTGTTTACTTTCTTTCTACCATTATTATTTGGAACCCGTACTGTGCTAAGTCACTTCAGTTGTGTCCGACTCTGCAACCCTATAGAGAGCAGCCTGCCAGGCTCCTCTGGAGTGGGTTGCCATTTATTTCCTCCTTCAGGGGATCTTCCTGATCCAGGGATTGGACCCAGGGATCAAACCCACGTCTCTTGGGTCTCCTGCATTGCAGGTGGGTTCTTTACCACTAGCACTACCTAGGAGGCCCTGCTGCTGCTGCTGCTGCTAAGTCACTTCAGTCGTATCCGACTCTGTGCGACCCCATAGACGGAAGCCCACCAGGCTCCCCCGTCCCTGGGGCCCTAGGGTCAGCTAATTCCATCTGTGTTTCTTTTTTCCTCAGGCACTGAATAAAAGTACAAAGTCCCATCTGTGCTTCCTTTCACAGCTTAAATTATTCCACTTAAGCTCTCCATCCAAATGCTACCCCATTAAGCCTTTTGAAATTTCCTTTTTATTACAAATAAATTGCTAAATAAAGCTTGCAGCATAAAAATAATAATAATAAAAGAATTCCCTGCTTGACGATAGGGCTGTGTCCTCAGTCAGTGAAATGGTCAAAAGTCCGTCAGGTTCCTCTCAGGCGCCATTCAACCCAAGGGGACAGAGAAGAACAAACCACCGCAAGTGCACCAAGGTGGTGCCACCAGAGTCATCCTCCTGCACCACAGGGCCGATGACACCTCCCTCACCATCCTCATCTTTTGATTTTGCTGTGATCACTGAAGTGTTTCTCCAGGCACTGTTGATGGGCTTTAACCCTGGGAGGTGACTGACATGGAGCCCAGACAGTTGGGCTCATGGCAACCCCCGCGCCCCTCACATCCCACCTGGGTCAGCCCTGGTTTCGGGGTCAGGCCCCCAAGAACCAGAGCTGCTTGTGCTTCTCAGGAAAGAACAGATAGCATGGGGACCTGCTCAGGACTGGCCATGGGAGTCAGCCCAGCCCACAGCCTGAAAGCTCACCCCGTCTCCTCCCACACCCAGCAACACCAACACATCTTCACCAGGCAGGATGGTGCAGGGGGCTTGGGGCTCAGGAATACCTGGGTTTCGAGCCTGGCCCTACCACTCACCGACTGTGTAGCTCTGGGAAGACCACTTTGCTTCCCTGTGCCTCAGTTTCCCCATCTGTAAAATATGGATGACAACGGTCGTATCAGCCAGAGTTCAGTGCAGGAAATAGGAACCACTCGAGGTGTTTTGAGCAAAGTGACTTGAAACGGGGCTAGATGCTTATGGGATGGTTGGATGGGGGAGGGGAGGAGGTAAGGCTGAGTCTCTGGAGATCTGCTCCCTAGTCCCAGGCAGGAGAGGAAGGTGGGCAAATGGAGGTTGCCACCGACAACCTGAGTTCTCAGTTCAGGATACACTGACCTGGCTGTGACCCAGGGAGCAGGCGGCGGCTCCACTGCTACTGCTAGGCGCGGGGACTGCACACTGGACACGCTGCCAGAAAAGATGCCCACCTCTATGACCCTGCTTGCCAGAAGGGAGCAGCCAAAGCAGCAGGAAGGCGGTCTCTGGTTCCCTTTCACCTTCCAAATCCCATGTGAGGGTCTCAGCGTTGGATCACAGCAAGCTTTCCGCCCCGCTCCCCAGAGGGCCTCTCCCCAAGCCGCCCCCCATTCTTGCCTGCCGCCCCCAGGCCCCGCTGGATGTGGCAGTGTGGGGCGCCCTCGTGTGGACAAGGCGGCCCTACAGCCGTGCCACCAGGGTCCCAGGCTGCCCTCCTCTCAGTGCCACCGGCTTCCAGGAGCCCAGGCCACACTGTTCCCCGGATGCCATGGCTGTGGCACCCCTCGCGTCCACTACTCCAACTGGCCTGCCTCCAAGCTACATTCCCTCCTTCTTATACCTCTGACTGTTTTCTCACTTATATTTTAAAGTTCGATGTTCTATGCATGTCAGAGAGTATGGATTAGTTTTCTAACCCTATGTAACCAGTTACCCTAAAATGTAGCGCCTTAAAATAGCAGACATTTCCTCACAGTTTCTGATGGTCAGAAATCCTGGAGCAGCCTAAAGCAAAATATGATCAACACCCATGAGTCCACCAATCACTTGAGAACCAGAACATCATATGTCCCCTTTCATCTACTTTCTTCCTCCCCAGGTGAGAGGAAATCTCCACCTTGAGTTTTGTGTCTGTCATTCCTTTGCTTTTCAAACAGTTTTGCTGCAGAGGTGCATATGTCTAAATCATGTTTGTTTCATTTGTTTTTTTGATCTTTATGGAAATGATGGGCTGTTGGTGGTAAGTGGTGCTCCCTCCTCCCAGCTCCAATTTTCTCTGCGTGTGTGCTCAGTCCCTCAGTCGTGTCTGACTGTTTGCCACACTTTGGACTGTGCCCGCCAGGCTCCTCTCTTCCTGGGATTTCCCAGGCAAGAGGGTTTGCCATTTCCTTCTCCAGGGGATCTTCCCAAACCCACATCTCTTGTGTCTCCTGCACTGGCAGACAGGTTTTCTACCACTAGCACCACCTGGGAAGCCCCTAGGTTACATAAGCAGTCTTTATTTATCCATTCTTCTGTATATGGATGTTTGGGTTCACTTCGAACTGAAAAATGCTGCTAAGTCACTTTGGTAATGTCTCCTGGTAAATGCCTGCAAGTTTCCCCATATTTATGCCTAAGCAAAGGGTGCTGAGTTCTAGGATATGCAAACAAGACAACATCAAAATATTTTCCAAAGTGGTTGCACCAGTTTACACTCTCGCTTGCAAGCTGTATGAAATCCTATTGATCCACATGTTCTCTCTCAGGTATGTGTGGTGGGGAAGTAGACCCATGGCTTTGGGAGAGAAGAGAGGCTCCTGGGCACTGAGACTGGCAGGGGTAGGACCCACACACCCATGGGCCCCAGCCCAACTCCGCCAGAGGAGGTTTCAGGCTCTGTGATGTTGTGATTTACGACAAGAAATATACATATGGTCTTCATCTGCATCCCCATTTCTGCCCAGAGCTCCTAAAACCCTTGGAATGTCCTAAGTGAGCAGAACAGATGACGCTATTAATGACATGACATTTGGACAGCACCTAAAGTTGGGTGCTGGTTACCAGAGGAGCTGAGTGAATAGAGGGTGGGAACTTTCAGTCCTACCCACTGACCTCCAGGGAGGGAAGAGGGGCTGGAGGTTGAATAAATTACCCATGGCTAATGATGTGTTCAATCATGAATGCGTAATGAAGCTGCCATAAAAACCCCAAAGCAGAGGGTTTAGGGAGCTTCCGGGTTGGTGAACATGTCCTGGGTTGGTGAATGGAGAGCCGGGGAGAGTGGCACTTGAAGAGAGCATGGAAGTTTGGTTCCCTTCTCCTAGGCCTTCCTTCAGTTCAGTTCAGTTCAGTCGCTCAGTCGTGTCCGACTCTTTGCCACCCCATGAATCACAGCACACCAGGCCGCCCTGTCCATCACCAACTCCCGGAGTTCACACAAACTCACATCCATCGAGTCGGTGATGCCATCCAGCCATCTCATTCTCCGTCGTCCCCGTCTCCTCCCGCCCCCAATCCTTCCCAGCATGCATCTCTTCCACCTGGCTGTTCCCGAGTTTATATCTGAGAAATGGAATATCTCCTGCCATATCAGTAAACAAGGAGAGAGTTTGACTGTAAAGAAGGCTGAGCACTGAAGAACTGATGCTTTCAAACTGTGGTGCTGGAGAAGACTGTTGAGAGTCCCTTGGACAGCAAGGAGATCAAACCAGTCAATCCTAAAGGAAATCAATCCTGAATATTCATTGGAAGGACTGATGCTGAAGCTGAAGCTCCAATACTTTCGCCACCTGTTGCGAACAGCCGACTCACTGGAAAAGACCCTGATGCCGAGAAAGACTGAAGGCAGGAGGAGAAGGGAGTGACAGAGGGATGAGATGGTTGGATGGCATCGCTAACTCAATGGACATGATTTTGAGGAAACTCTGGGAGATAGTGAAAGACAGGGAGGCCTGGCGTGCTGCAGTCCATGGGTTTGCAAAGAGTCAGACACACAGCAACAGTAAACAAGGAGGTCACAGTCATCAGTGATTGCAGCCCTCCAATGTGAGCCAGTGAACCCTAAGGTGACTCAGGAAGGAGAAGAATATCTGCCATCTAGCCTTCAAGATGACACTCCCTAATGCTCCTTTGCTCCGGGAGCATTCTTCATTCCAGAAGGAATGTCACAGGACAGGGACCCCCAGAACCTGTCCTGGAATCACCACGATCAAACTTGTCACTGTCTTCCCCAAGTGGGGACACGTGATTTTGAGGGTATTAGCCCACTGTGTCCCCCTTTGCCTGGCAAAGCAATAAAGCTACCCATTTTTACTTCACCTAAAACTCTGTCTCCGAGATTTGCTTCAGCACCAGTGTACAGAGAAGCTGAGCTTTTGGCATCACTGTCTCTGGGTCGATAGTGTCAGAATCAAGTGAAATTGTGTGTGGGACACCCACATGGTCTTGGAGAATTGCTTGTTGGTGTGGGGAGAGCCCCCCTAACACACACACATACACACCATGCATGCACAATACTCTCACATGTTGGAATTGGGTCCAGGAACCAATTTAGGCCCCCAGAAGCTTTCAGCTGGCCCCTCTTGAGGAAGGCTCATTTAGACAGGGACACCTTTGCACTTGGGCTTTCCTGCTGGCTCAGTGGTCCAGAAACCACCTGCCCATGCAGGAGACGTGGATTCGATCCCTGGCTGGGGATCCCCTGGAGAAATAAATGAAGGAAATGGCAACCCACTCCAGTATTCTTGCCTGGGAAATCCCATGGACAGGGGAACCCGGGGCACTACAGTCCGTGGGGCTACAAAAGAGTCGGACATGACTTGGCAGCTGAACAACAACGACCTTTGCACTTAGCTGCTCTGCTGCTCTGGGGGAAACCGTTTATCCCCCTTGTTGTAAGGACTTCATGGGAGTCCTGACCAAGAATCCTTTGCACAGCAGACACTCTCTAGAGCACCTTGACTTCCCCCGCTCCCTCCTCTGCTACAGCCTCTTCTTTGGGACAGTAGAAGTAAATGAAAGAAACAAATTCCCAAGCAAATCACAGTGCTCTGACCTCCACTGTCACTAACACAGCATTGATTAATTGCTTACCCACAGAAAGGAAAAGTTAATTACCTACCATGGAAATTTTAAAAAAGAAAAAAGGAAACATGAGTTTAAATTTTAATTAGGGCTTCTGCATGGTGGGAATGGGAATGAGCTGGTTTCTCTTGTAAGTGATTGTTAGCAATTAAAGCGAAGACCTCTGACTCCTGGGCAGGCTTCTTTCCCCAGGCCTCCAGCTGCACCGCCTCTCAGAGGAGGCAAAGTGGAGCCCAGAGGGCCAACCACTGCCTCCAGGACTCTGGCCACCTCCCTCAGGGAGATGCTCATGAGCAGGGGTTAGAAACACTGGGACAGGCTCTACCAACCCAAATACACTGTTCTTACTTGTTTCTTGTTCAGTCACTGTCAAGTCTGACTTGACAATCCCATGGACTGCAGCACACCAGGCTCCTCTGCCCTCCACTATCTCCAGGAGTTTACTCTAATTCACGTCCGTTGAGTCTTGCTTGCTTCACTGCTGCCTTAAAGGCCACCACAGGAACTGGGGCAGGTGCTGGGATGCTCCGAGGCCCAGAGGCCCCTCCAGGCATGCAGGACACTCCCCAGCCACTGGGACTGCTGCCAGCAGGCAGCCCCCCTTTCGCACTGCCTGAGGTCACGCTGCCTTCCCAGGCCAGCCAGCACCAGCTGAAGAGCAGCATGAGGCCCGCTGGCCCAGCACGCCGGTCACCTCTGAACGCCTTGTCAGCGCCTGTGCTGCCAGGAGGGTTGACTGTAGTGCAGCTCACTCCTCTGGCCAACCCTGCTGCCACACCTGCTTCCACAGGTGGCCATCCCAAGAGAACTCTCTCGTGACTGTCCTGCACACTTATCTCCCTCTCAGAGTTTGCTTCTCAGGCATCCCAACTCGTGACAGAGATTTAAATTAAGCAGTGTTATATGTATACCCGTGGCTGATTCATCTCAACATATGGCAAAAAACCACCACAATATTGTAAAGTAATTAGCCTCCAATTAAAATAAATACATATTTTTTTTTTAAAAAAGGGTCCATGTTATAGAATCATAAACTAAAAGAACCTCAGGAGTCATCTAGCCCAGCCTCCCTCCCAGCACAGCCACGCGGTTAGATCTGACCCGGCATATGGGGCCCTGGTGGAACGCTGACCGTGAAGGGACATATCATCTCAGAGTGGCCCTTCCAGTGCCTGGACAGTGGGGACTGCTTGACGGCTCTTCTCATACCGGTCAGCTCCTGCCAGGCAGAGCCACAGCACAAAGTTCCATGTGGGGCCAGGATGGGACAGGCTGTGAGGAAGACAGGACGTGTAGACCTTGCCCCCGGCCCTCAGCAGACCTGAGGACGCGCGTGTGACCCACAGCTGGGCTGCCGAACTGCCCCCAGACAGCAGAGCCGACGCATCGTAAGATGGTCACCCCATGGCCTGGCCGCTCTGCTTCTGTAAGCAGCCCAGTCAGCCGCTGGCTTGGCTGCTCTAAGTCTTTGGTTGCCGCATGCAGGATCTTCCATCTTCACTGTGGTATGTGGGATCTTTACGTGTGAACCCGGCCCCCGGGAATTGGAAGCTCACACTCTAAGCCGCTGGAACACCAGGGAAGTTCCTCCCGGTGCTTTTGATTAGCCGAGTCCCCACCTGGGGCTTCTCCAAGGGTATCCTCAGCCTGACCTGGGCCCCCTTTAAGCAGCACAGGTCCCCATGCCAAGGGCCAATCCTCCCGTAAGTCAGAAAGGCCATTGGTCTGCTAAAGAATTGGTCAGTGCCCAGGGAATCCCTAGGTGACGCCCCTTTACCGAGCCTACTCTAGGACCCTGGTGTTGCTCTGGCCCCAGGTGCAGCTGTCCCTTCATACTGGTCCCTGCCTTGGCTCCACTAGCCAGCCCACCCAGCACACACCCACGTGATTGCATGGATGCAGAGGGGCCCACACACCATTCCTGGACCCCAGGCCTCGGCCTTGAATGAGGCCACAATCATAGCCCATTGGAGACACGGCCCACTCCTTCCTCCAGGACTCAGAGCATTCAACACGTATTTGCTGAGAGGTCAAGAGGGGTGGGAGTCACCCAGAAGAGGTTGTGGGGAAGGTGGAGGGGATGTAGGGTGAGCTGACCAAAGCTTCCTGCAGGCTGGGCCCAGAGTAAGGCAGGATGGAGAGGAGGGCTAGACTGTTAATGGTTGGCTGATCTGGGCAGGACCCACAAACAAGTGGGCTAATGAGATTCTCAGAAGCAGGCAGGGTTCCTTTCATCTCAGCGGGACTCTCCTGAGCCACACACAGCACTTTATCCTCCTGGCCCTGACCCCTACCTCCAGCCCCCAGTGGGCCCCCCACGCTCTCCCTCGGTTGTTCCTCTGGGCTGTCTCAACAACCAGCGCCTGCCGGATAGTCCACATAAAAGTTTTTCCAGGACTGATGTGGAACACCAAGCTTTCACCCTCTGGGCCTTTCCTAGGAAGGAGATAGGGTGGGGGTGGGGGTCGGGGTGAGACAGAGCTGCAGGTAACAACTGTCATGAGGAACGCTGGGCTGGAGGAAGCACGAGCTGGAATCAAGATTGCTGGGAGAAATATCAGTAACCTCAGATATGCAGATAACACCACCTTTATGGCAGAAAGTGAAGAGGAACTCAAAAGCCTCTTGATGAAAGTGAAAGAGGAGAGTAAAAAGGTTGGCTTGAAGCTCAACATTCAGAAAACTAAGATTATGGCATCTGGTCCCATCACTTCATGGGAAATAGATGGAGAAACAGTGGAAACAGTGTCAGACTTTATTTTGGGGGCTCCAAAATCACTGTGGATGCTGACTGCAGCCATGAAATTAAAAGACGCTTACTCCTTGGAAGGAAAGTTATGACCAACCTAGATAGCATATTAAAAAGCAGAGATATTAGTTTGCCAACAAAGGTCCATATAGTCAAGGAGATGGTTTTTCCAGTGGTCATGTATGGATGTAAGAGTTGGACTCTGAAGAAAGCTGAGCACTGAAGAATTGATGCTTTTGAACTGTGGTGTTGGAGAAGACTCTTGAGAGTCCCTTGGACTGCAAGGAGATCCAACCAGTCCATTCTAAAGGAGATCAGTCCTGAGTGTTCATTGGAAGGACTGATGCTAAAGCTGAAACTCCAATACTTTGGCCACCTCATGCGAAGAGTTGACTCATTGGAAAAGACTCTGATGCTGGGAGGGATTGGGGGCAGGAGGAGAAGGGGACGACATAGAATGAGATGGCTGGATGGCATCACCGACTCGATGGATGTGAATTTGAGTGAACTCCGGGAGTTGGTGATGGACAGGGAGACCTGGCGTGCTGTGATTCATGGGGTCGCAAAGAGTTGACACGACTGAGCGACTGAACTGAACTGAACTACACATGTGTCTGCACCAGTCTGAGAGCAGAAGAGACAAAACAGCTTCCTGGGGAGCCTTCCAGCCCAGGGACAGCCACGGGCTAACTGGGCATAGGGTAGTAAATATTCAGCGAGTGCTGGGCAGGGGTAGATGGAAAAACCCATGGCAAGGGGTGAGTCCAGGGCAGGACTGAGGGCCGGGCCTGTTCCTGAATTAGGACCCAGGTGAAATCTACCACCACGATCACAGCCAAAGGGAAAATCTGTGCAGAGCTGAGCCTTCTTCACAGGGTTCTGGGATCTGAACAGTGGAGACAGTGGCAGGCACAGTAAGGAAATGGTGCCACCCAAGCTAAGGCCCAGACCTTTTTAAAGGTTTGATGTTGTCAAAGGTCTAAGGGTGGTTGGGCAGAGGAGGGCTCAATAACTCAGAAAGCATGTGGAAAAGTGACTCGCTGATGCCAGTGGAGGTCTGCGCCAGACTGGACTGTGAGAAGTACCTCTGATGACTTTGGGGCAGACGAGGAGGGAATGAGCTCAAAGCCAGCCTGATGGGCTATGTTTATTGAGGCACTTTCTCAAGTCTCCTCTCTCACCTCACCCTCTCTTCCCCAGAGCCCTGTGAGGTAAGCAGGGCAGCTCACGAGACTCGAGGGGGCCAAATGACCTGGTCATGCTCTCATGCCTGGTAGGAGAGGCTAAACCCAGGAGACCCGTGAACCTCCCCCTCCCCATCCCCAA
This sequence comes from Moschus berezovskii, assembly GCF_049115385.1. Lineage (NCBI taxonomy): Eukaryota > Metazoa > Chordata > Mammalia > Artiodactyla > Moschidae > Moschus > Moschus berezovskii. The sequence goes on along the minus strand of NC_142463.1, from coordinate 92,252,254 downwards.
GACAGGAACCCCTCACGTCTGCAAAGCACGTGTCCTTTTTCAAACTACTTCATCTTCTCTCTTCTACTTTCTAAGGTTCTGTCATAATCATTTGAGGTACACTGGGGATCACTGAGCCTGTGTGCATGCCGTGTCCAACTTTTTGTGACCCCATGGACTGTAGCCCGCCAGGCTCCTCTGTCCATGGGATTCTCCAGGCAAGAATACTGCAGTGGGTTGCCATTTCCTTCTCTAGGGGATCCTCCCAACCCAGGGATCAAACCCATGTCTCTTGTGTCTCCTGCATTGGCAGGTGGATTCTTTACCACTAGCGCCACCTGGGAAGCCCTCATTGAGCCTGGAGCCACCAAAGAGGACCTGGGTTCTGAGCATGGCCTTGTCACAGCTGAACTGTGTGACCTTGGGCAAATTGCATTCCCTCTCTGGTCCTCCATAGCTGTATGTTTTCCTCTGTAGGGTAAAGGTGTAGGCATCAATACACCTGAGGTTCTTTCTGGCTCTGACATTCTCCAGGTTTTAAGCTCCATATAACAGATAAGAAAATCAAGGCTTAGGGACTGCCCTGGTGGTCCACTGGCTAAGACTGCGTTTCCAAGGCAGTGGGACCGGGTTCGATCCCTGGTCAGGGAACCAGATCCCGCATGCCAAAACTAAGATCCAGTGCAGCCAAATAAATAAAAATAAATAAATAAGAAAATCAAAGCCTAGCATGTGGGTGGCATGAATGGGAAAAAAAGACCTCCTTCAGTAGCCCCATGGGGACCTGCCTGCCCGCCCCCTCCCCCACCACAACTAACTCAACCCGGAAACAGAGAGGGAAACATTTCTGCCCTCTCTGTGTCCCAGGGCCTCATTTAAAGGAGAATCCAGATTTTTGGCTCCTTCTCACGTCTGGACCTAGAAGCAGGAAGCTTATCGGTGTTTAATGAAGCCAGGACCAACCTAATTATCAAAGGCACTTTCAATAAGCGCCTTTCAATCCACGCAGGGAGCTAGTAGACTCAGAATAAAAAGGGAAGAAAAGCCATTATCTTGAAATGTCTGGGCTCCTACCTGGGCTGAGCGCTGTGAAGTCATTATGAGTAATGACGGGATCCCGCCCCAGCACAGCTCACAGTCCCAGTAATGAGCAGGAGCACGTGGACCCTGAGAGGCAGGGAGGCTGAGGTCATCAACAAGGGCGACTTTCCTTTTTAGTTTGCCACTTCTTACGAATGTTCCCTCATGACTCCTTCATTTCGTAGTTTTGGTTTCACTCCCAACAGATTTGTTATCCCAAGTTTCCTTTTGTTTGGGGAGAAAGTCACTGTGCTCTGAGATTCTATAACTGGGCATTCTAGAAGCTTTACTGGGGGGACTTAGCTGGTGTTTCAGTGCCTAAGACTGTACTTGCAATGCAGGGGGCCTGGGTTCCATTCCTAGTCAGTGAACGAGATCCCACACGCCACAGTTAAGGATTTGCAGGTTTCAGCTAAGAGTTTGCATGTGGCAATTTAAGATCTTGCATGCCAAATAAGTAAATAAATAAATACTTTAAAAATATCTTTAGAGCTTTACTGAAAGAATTTTCCTGATTCTCTACCCAGCTCACTCTGAGCTGATGCTTGCTTAAGTGAGGGTGGTGTGGTGAAGATGGTGACACATGGTCAGTGGAGGTGAAGTAGACAAAAGGAGAACCTTATTCGGAAGAGGAGAAATTTGAAATTATGTTTGGACATGTTAAATTGAAGATGCATCTAACATTTCAAATAGGGAGTATAGGGAAGGGTCTGTGTTAGAGAGGCAGATTTGAGAGGCATCAGAATATCTGGCACATAAATCCATAAACCAGCTGAAGTGTTTAAAATGTGTTCACAGAGAAGTTATGGGCATGCAGGACTGGACCTTGGCCCTGGATCACCCAACATTTAGAAGCTGAACAGAGAAAGAGCAATTGCAAATTGGAACTAACTGTTGCTACTGAACGAACTGCCTCATCTGCTGTGAAAAATTAAGGCTGGAGGAAAAGTGTGGAGGCTTCCTAGGTGTCAGAGTTGTAAAGAATCCACCTGCCAATGCAGGAGACACAAGAGACGTGGATTCGATCTCTAGGTTGGGAAGTTTCCCTGGAGAAGGAAATGGCAGCCCACTCCAGTCTTCTTGCCTGGGAAATCCCATGGACCAAGGAGCACTGTGGGCTACGGTCCATGGGGTCTCAAAAGAGTTGGATGGACAACTGAGCACAGTACAGACGAAAATTATATCCCTTCTGCCTGCCAGTCTACCTCTGGCAACTCCTACTGGCAGAAACTAACAGGGAGCTAACTAGCTGAGCAGAAAACTTGTTTTCAAAGTTCTAGCCCCAGCATCACTAAGCAGAGGATAGAAAGATAAGATTGAAGCTGAGAAACAACAGCTAAATAACTGGCACACATTAAGGTTCTTGCTTAGTCCCTAAGGCCAGTCTGACTACTGCTTTCTGCCGTGTTTACCTCATGGCCTCTGAGAGTGAGGAAGTAAAGCAAGGATCAGGCAGAACCAGCATGAGCTGAGAGAATTGCCAAATTGACGCAAGTAGTTCAGTTCAGTTCAGTTCAGTCGCTCAGTCGTGTCCGACTCTCCGCGACCCCATGAATCACAGCACGCCAGGCCTCCCTATCTATCACCAACTCCCGGAGTTCACTCAAACTCATGTCCACAGAGTCGGTGATGCCATCCAACCATCCCATCCTCGGTCGTCCCCTTCTCCTCCCGCCCCCAACCTTTCCCAGCATCAGAGTCTTTTCCAGTGAGTCAACTCGTCGCATGAGGTGGCCAAAGTACTGCAGTTTCAGCTTTAGCATCAGTCCTTCCAATGAACACCCAGGATCAACCTCCCTTAGAATGGACTGGTTGGATCTCCTTGCGGTACAAGGGACTCTCAAGAGTCTTCTCCAACACCACAGTTCAAAAGCATCAATTCTTCGGCGATCAGCTTTCTTCACAGTCCAACTCTCACATCCATACATGACCACGGGAAAAACCATAGCCTTGACTAGATGGACCTTTGTTGGCAAAGTAATGTCTCTGCTTTTTAATATATTATCAAGGTTGGTCATAACTTTCCTTCCAAGGAGTAAGCATCTTTTAATTTAATGGCGGCAATCAGCATCCGCAGTGATTTTGGAGCCCAAAAAAATAAAGTCTGACACTGTTTCCACTGTTTTTCCATCTATTTCTCATGAAGTGATGGGACAAGATGCCATGATCTTTGTTTTCTGAATGTTGAGCTTCAAGCCAACCTTTTCACTCTCCTTTTTCACTTTCATCAAGAGGCTTTTGAGTTCCTCTTCACTTTCTGCCATAAGGGTAGTGTCATCTGCATATCTGAGATTATTGATATTTCTCCCAGCAATCTTGATTCCAGCTTGTGCTTCTTCCAGCCCAGCGTTCCTCATGATGTACTCTGCATATAAGTTAAATAAGCAAGGTGACAATATACAGCCTTGACGTACTCCTTTTCCTATTTGGAACCAATCGGTTGTTCCATGTCCAGTTCTGACTGCTTCCTGACCTGCATACAGGTTTCTTAAGAGGCAGGTCAGGTGGTCTGGTATTCCCATCTCTTTCAGAATTTTCCACAGTTTATTGTGATCCACATAGTCAAAGGCTTTGGCATAGTCAATGAAGCAGAAATAGATGTTTTTCTGGAACTCTCTTGCTTTCTCCATGATCCAGCGCATGTTGGCAATTTGATCTCTGGTGCCTCTGCCTTTTCTAAAACCTGCTTGAACATCTGGGAGTTCACGGTTCACATATTGCTGAAGCCTGGTTTGGAGAATTTTGAGCATGACTTTACTAGCGTGTGAGATGAGTGCAATTGTGCGGTAGTTTGAGCATTCTTTGGCATTCCCTTTCTTTGGGATTGGAGTGAAGACTGACCTTTTCCAGTCCTGTGGCCACTGCTGAGTTTTCCAAATTTGCTGGCATATTGAGTGCAGCACTTTCACAGCATCATCTTTCAAGATTTGAAATAGCTCAACTGGAATTCCATCACCACCACTAGCTTTGTTCGTAGTGATGCTTTCTAAGGCCCACTTGACTTCACATTCCAAGATGTCTGGCTCTAGGTCAGTGATCACGTCATCGTGACTATCTTGGTTGTGAAGATCTTTTTTGTACAGTTCTTCTGTGTATTCTTGCCACCTCTTCTTAATATCTTCTGCTTCTGTTAGGTCCATACCATTTCTGACGCAAGTAGAGATCAGCTTATTAGCGCAGAGATTGGAATGGAGCTGCTGGGAACTGACAATGTTAGGAACCCATAAAGAAAACATGTGAGTGACCTAGGCCGATGGAAGGGTAAGAGGAGAGGCAAGAGTGAGGGGCGATCAGGATTTCCTAAGAATAAGGATAAGACAGGCTTTCAGCTGGGATTCAGAGAGTAGATCTCAGAGAGCTAATTCCGCCTCTGAAATCTCCTCTCCGTACATCCATTTCTGCTTGGGGGAGGGAGGAGCAGGGAACCCTTAGTGGAACTAAATAACCCTGTCCTTCCTTTCAGATCCCTTTGGATTACGTTCTTAATGGACTTCACCTGGGATGGGGCAGGTTGGGAAACCAGGGATCTGAGAAGGGTGTGGGGACATTGGTGTTGGGGGCACCTAGGCAATTCAGTTGTGTCTGGAGAGTACTCCCACGCCAACAATTCTTTACTTCTAAAGTCCTAAAAATGAACAAACAAGGCAGAAAGAGGCAGGAAGTACTCCTGCCCCACTTGGTCCTTATTGACTCACTTCTGTCAGCTCACCCTTCAGATTCTTCCCATTGCTCACTACCTGCCAATCAGGACCACAGCCCACAAGCAAACATAATTTATGGACCTGTCGACCATCTCCACAGTGCCAGGATATCTGAGCTTAACCTCCTCAAATCTCTCACTACCCAGCGTTCCCTGCAGAGGTCCCGACGCTTGGGGATTTGAGTCCCACTGCCAGTCTCTGTGGTTGTTTCGACTCCCCCGCTCTCCAATGCTCCCTCTATAGCCTCAAGAGCCTGAAAGCATTTTAAGTGCTTACAGTCAAGGTCGGGAGAAGACATCTTACAGTGCTCTAATCTGACTTCCCATGACCACAGAAGCCTCGAGAACGATGACAGATTGAAATCTTGATGGAGTAATCATAGTTTGAGAATCCAAAATGTAGTTAAGTGGCCAAGTAGGATCTGGTCTGACATGCCCCGGCACCACTGAGAACTTAAACTTTTTGTGAACTGTACCAAACCCAAGGACACCAGCCATTTTTAACACATCTGCTAGCTACAACCTTATGTCCCAAGATTGTTCCCCCTGGTAACTATGCAAATATTTCAGACCTCAATCAATCCTTGCTAAATAGACATTCTTACTTCATGCCAGCTCCAATTATAATCCTTGATAAACAACTCATGTAACCAACTGTAACCTTAAGGTTTTTGCTTTTATAAACTTTCTCCATTTTGTAGTCCAGCAGAACACAATTCAATTGTCTCTTGAATCCATGTCTCCAAGCTGTAGTCCTAACAAACCCCCAAACAAATGCCTCTTTATTTCCATTTCCATCAGGTCTCTACTTCTGAAATTTTGCTTATCAAGTCCTTCAGTGAAGCCAGGCTAGGACAGGAACCCTGGACCCCAAGCAAGGACCCTGGTATTCCCCCATCACATCTTCTTACACTGCATAGTCCGCTCCATTCTGCAGAGGGTTGGCTCCTTGGTGCCATTTCCTGGAACCCTCAGCTTGCACTCTACATCTGATCTGTGCAGAAAAAGATGATAGAACCTAAGTTCATCACTGATTTGGACTAATGCCCTGGTGACAATTTAAACGGAAATGCATTAATAGTTCTGAATATTTCATACCAGGTACATTAGAACAACTAGCATTATTTATTGAAGGCTGATCACCGACCATGGGTATTAATACATTTTGCTTCATGGTGTCAGCCAAATGGAAGTTAGCTTCAAGGAACAAGGTAAGAGGCTTTTGGCAGGAGGTGCTTTTGCCTCAGGAAATCAATCTTGCATGGATGGAAGGTGTGGCCCAGTGGTTATCCAATCTTGCTCTGGCTTCTAACAGAACTCACAAAAGGCTCGTCAGGAGGGCTTCTTAAACCACTGTGTGAGTAGGAGTCACACCATCACATCCCAGACAAAACCAGGGCGGGCTAAGCTTCCGCTTTCTCCAGCAGACATTAATTCCCCAGTGTTTGAAATGGAGCCCAGTGTCAAGCTCTTCTGGTTTTCAGCAGAGGATGGTAAAGGAATAAATGGGCTTAATTGATTAGAGAGGGATTTGGTTGATCTGAGAGAGAAGCTTCCAGCAAAGAGAGGATCTATTTTCTCCAGCAGGACACAGTTTTCATCGAGTCTCTGACACTACTCCCTTTGGCCTGTGCTGTCAAACTTATTTATCAGTCAGGGTCTGCCCAAGAAATAAACCACTCTAGATATTTGAAGCAGCGAGAAATTTAATAAAGAGAATGAGGCGCTTGTACAACTGTTGGAAGGGTCAGAGGAGTGAACTCTTGGCTAAGCCCTCAGGGGTAACTCATGGAACTTCACCCAGCTGACCCACCAGAACTATCTGTCGAGCCTTATCTTTTCCTTATTTTATGGTCATGCTGATGTTAATTTACTGTTAAAGAAATTAAAGAAACCATAAAGAAAATATATGTTGATACTAAAGCAATGTAAAACATTTTAGCTTATTTAAAAAGTTTTTCTTGGGACTTCTCTTATGGTCCAGTGGCTAGGACTCCATGCTCGAAATGTAGGGAGCCTGGGTTCAATCCCTGGTCAGGGAACTAGATCCCACATGCCACAGCTAAGACCTGGCACAGTCAAAGAAATAAATATTTTAAAAATAAACAAAAAGTTTTTGTCATAAAAATATGGCCCTTTAAGCCTACTGGGGGAAGGGGAGCGTCCCCCAGGAAATATTAGAAAATATTCCCTAGGAACATTTTACAGGACCTTTTACTCAGGGGACAATTTCACTTGTATATTGCACCCAGCCTGTTTATCTGGCCTTGCTCTGATCACTTCCCTGTGTTCCCTGCCTCAGCATTCAGCCTCTTCTTTAGGTCCATTCTGTTATCATCAACAAGGATGGGGCCCCTTGCTCAAAAAGCAGGGAAAACTTGCCATTAAAGTTACTAAAATATAAAACCCTCTTCTTTATTCTCTTCCTTTCTCTCTTGACTCGTTATGGTAATTATTTGCTATTTAACATTTTTCTAAGTAAAAAGAAATTTAAAAAATTTTTGGATTATTAACATAAATTTTACTGTTCATCTTTATTTTGCACAATCCCAGTTTTAAATGCAAATGTAAGGTCATTTAGTTCATATGCAGAATCACCGAAGTTACATAATTCACATTTCATAATTTGTACATCTATGCATATTTTGTTCTTACCAAAATAGTAGAAAGGCATGAAACTAACTCAGCTGCCTTCATTTTACTTCTTCTTTTTTAAAATAAGATTTATTTATTTATTTGGCTGTGCCAGGTCTTAGCTGTGGCACCTGGGATCTTCAGTCCTCATTGCAGGGGGCAGGGTCCTTTAGATGCAGCATGTGAACTCTTAGTTCAGCATGTGGGATCTAGCTCCCTGACCAGGGATGGAACCTGGGCCCTCTGCATTGGGAGTATGGAGTCTTAGCCACTGGACCACCAGGGAAATACCTTCATTCTACTTCCTGATATATATACATCCTACCAGTTCTATCTACTTACAGCTTCTCAATGACTAAAGAAGAACTGAAAGGAGAAGGAACTGTGAGTGGTCCTGTTTTTTCCTTTTCTTCAATGCCGTCATTTTCCGTATTAGTGGCTGGCTAATTCAAGGAAGTAACAGAAGAAAGAAAATGACATTAAATAGCAAATAAACATCATAATGAATCAAGAGACAAAGGAAGGAAAGAAAGAAAAGGGCTTTATACTTTAGTGATTTTAATGGCACTTTTCCCTGCTTTCGAACAGGAAGCCCCATCCTTGTTGATTTCCTAATGGAGGCAGCAACTAAATCCAGTGGAAGATCTTGGGGCAGATGGAGACTCCTTCTGACAGCGGGGGTCTGAGAAGAGCATGAAGGACTGGATTTGGACTGGGTACACTTTATTTTTAGTTCCGTTAAAGAAAATATTAGTATGACACTCGTTAAATTAGTAAGGAAGATTTTATTCAAGAATTTCAATAGAGGGAAGAGATTGGGCTTCACTCCCAATACAGCAAAGGCAGCTGGGGACTTATGGCCAATGAGCAGAATGAGGGGGGTCAGTGGATGGAAAATTTTTAAGAGAAGACATCAAGGGTAGCAGGAGTCTTGCTAAGCTGACTTAACAGGACTCTTGCCAAAGGAAGGATAGTGTTAGTTACTTAGTCGTGTCCGACTCTTTGTGACCCCATGGACCGTAGCGCACCAGGCTCCTCTCTCCACGGAATTCTCCAGGCAAGAGTGTTGGAGTGGGTTGCCCTTTCCTTCTCCAGGACATCTTCCCAAGCCAGGGATCGAACACGGCTCTCCCACACTGCAGGCAGACTCTTTACCTATTGAGCCACCAGAGAATGTGTTACTACTGATCTTCAGAATGACAGATGCAGAACTTGCATTATCTTCAGTCTTTAAAAATCTTCCAGGGCTGGATGGCATCACCGACTCTGTGGACATGAGTTTGAGTGAACTCCGGGAGTTGGTGATGGACAGGGAGGCCTGGCGTGCTGTGATTCATGGGGTCGTGGAGAGTTGGACACGACTGAGCGACTGAACTGAACTGGACTGCCAAAGGAAAAGTCGAAAACTTATACATCAAAGATGGGGTAGGGATGAGGAAAGTCAGATGTCAAAGGTGGGGGATTTCTCACCGCACTGACTTAGCAAGCAGGGTTCTTTGCTGAGATGCTGAGACTGGGCTATGCAGCGACACAGGGCAGGACATAAGACGGGGGCCAAGGCAAAAGGCTGAGAAGAGTCTTTGGCAGTTCTCAGCACTGTGCACATCCGTTTACTGCTGTGGCTGTAAGCAGTGCTGCGGGTAATGGGGGCGTTGCGTGTGGGCAGCAGGAGGAGGGGTAATTCATAAACAAACACACAGGCCTCAGGGCTAGGGGTCTGGCTCCACACCCTTAACCTTTAACTATAGGAATTTCTTACACCTTGGGACAGGTGGCAGAAGCGTCCCTACACTGAAGCATGGAGTTTATGTGTGCCAACAGAAGCTTCAGGGTTCCCATTCCGGCCTCAATGTCCTACAGTCTCATCTCCAGGGACTGGGTGTAGGGATGGGAAGGACGGAGACAGAGTCCAGGTGAACCTCATGCCTGGAGCCTCTTCTAGCCTGACTCCCAACCTGCTCAAAGAGGTAGCGGCCAAATTGTTGAATTACAAAACTATGGTAGGGTTGGGGTATACTCTGAGTTTCAAGAAAAACTATCCAAAACTTGTACATAAGGCAAAGATATCACCATATACACTTTCAAATTCACACTAGAGCATTTCCCAACGAGCCTACCTAAGCATCTCCTGACTTTTGAGGGACTATACATTTGTCTGACTTGGATAGGGACCCTTACTCTGTAAAGTGAGATGTTAACTTTTAGATAATTAATAAGTTGCAAATGATTTTTTTGGTCCAGTTAGGGGTACAAATATATTTTGTCCGGTAGAAAGGACAGGTCCAAACATTTTAGCTCTCTTGCGCTGCACTTAATTAACCAAGCTTTGTAGTTAGCTTAGCAATCTCTCCTTCTCTTACTGTACATACTGTCTCACATACTCTTCTTTGTCAAGGCTTTATGATTCTGCCCATCCCCTCATTCATGAATTAAATAAGTGCTCACTGTATCTTTACATGAGGGTCATATTTTACCTTCTGAAAATTATATTTTGACAAGGGGACCTGCAGTTTCTATCTCCTCTAAGAACACCCATAGACAACTACATCATCTAATTATACTAGCATTGGAGAGAGACCACAGGATGTTTGGGTGGTGATGATAGCAGTGGTGGGGGTCCCCACGGAGGGCTCCTCTCATTTCCCCAGAGAATAGGATGTCTTCACACACTTATCTCACAGCAATCATTTCACTCTAGGGTCTCTGAATACCACAGGCCTGAGCCTGGGTGTAAAGAGATGAGTAAGATTCCCACTCCCTCCAGACAAACACACAGCAGGCGCTATAGATCCCTGCTCCACTTTTCTCTCTTCTCTGTGCATGCGTGCTCGGTCAACCCCAGGGACTGTAGCCTGCCTGGCTCTGCTGTCCGTGGAATTTTTATACGCAAGAATACTGGAGTGGGTTACCATTTCCTACTCCAGAGGATATTCCTGACCCAGGAATTGAACCCGTATCTCCTGCACCTCCTGCACTGGTAGGCAGGTTCTTACCACTGAGCCACCTGGGAAGCCCTTTTCTCTCTTCCCCACTCTACCCAGATGCTTCTCCTCCTTTCTTCCTAAATGCATTAAGGGACTTGGAGCTAGAATGAGAAAGATAAAAATGCGAAGGACCCAAAGCCAATTTGTTTTAATATGGTTTTGAAGCATGTGCTAAAATGCCTCATTTTTGCATACATCACTTTGAAACGTAAATTGTAAGAACTGTCAGTAACCATCTCACTTATCTCCTGGGGTTAAAGGACAAAGGGGAGAAAATTACTTGAAAACTCATTTGCCAACATTTTTGTGGGAAAGAAACCTCTACCATTTCCCTGGGCTGTCTTCTACTCCTACTAAACAGAATGAAAACCTAGAGTCCTCTTCACACTAAACTGAACATGTTACTTTCATAGCCAATGGCCTTGCAGGTAACTACCAGCATGCAGGACAGGTCTGGTCAGTCAGTCAGTTCAGTCGCTCAGTCATGTCCAGCTCTTTGCGAACCCATGAACCGCAGCACACCAGGCTTCCCTGTCCATCACCAACTCTCAGAGTTAACCCAAATTCATGTCCATTGAATTGGTGATGCCATCCAACCATCTCATCCTCTGCTGTCCCCTTCTCCTCCTGCCCTCAATTTTCCCCAGCATCAGGGTCTTTTCAAATGAGTCAGCTCTTCGCATGAGGTGGCCAAAGTATTGGAGTTTCAGCTTCAACATCAGTCCTTCCAATGAACACCCAGGACTGATCTCCTTTAGGATGGTCTGGTTGGATCTTCTTGCAGTCCAAGGGACTCTCAAGAGTCTTCTCCAACACCACAGTATAAAAGCATCAATTCTTTGGTGCTCAGTTTTCTTTATAGTCCAACTCTCACATCCATACACGAAAAACCATAGCCTTGACTAGACGGATCTTTATTGATAACGTAATGTCTCAGGTTTTTAATATGCTGTCTAGGTTGGTCATAACTTTCCTTCCAAGAAGTAAGCGTCTTAATTTCATGGCTGCAATCACCATCTGCAGTGATTTTGGAGCCCAAAAATATAAAGTCAGCCACTGTTTCCCCATTTATTTGCCATGAAGTGATGGGACCGGATGCCATGATCTTAGTTTTCTGAATGTTGAGCTTTAAGCCAACTTTTTCACTCTCCTCTTTCACTTTTTCAAGAGGCTCTTCAGTTCTTTGTTACTTTCTGCCATAAGGGTGGTGTCATCTGCATATCTGAGGTCTGGTATGGTAGTCAGAATGAAGACACAGTATTTAAGATGAGAATTTGGGTCATTCGGGCCAGTTACTCAGGTTTTCTGGGTCTCTCCTATGCATATATGTTATGAAACTTTTATATTATTTTCTCCTGTGAATCTGTTAATCTTCTTAGACTGACCAGAAGAACCTAGAAGGGTAGAGGAAAATATCTTCTTCCCTGACAGTTGGTTTAATCAGCTACACAGATAACTGACAGCTCAGTTACTGCTCTCTCTCTCTCTCTATTCTGGCTCAGCTGAGCTCCTAGCTTGCTGTTTTCATACTAGATATTACATACCTATTTCATACAGCATACTAGACTAGGGATGCTTTAAGGGTTTTTTTCCCCTGATAATAACAGGTAATGTTTTTAAAGTATTTGCTGTATGCTAGACAGAGTGCTCTGCACTTTATATGCATTATCTTCTCTAATCTTCATGAGAACTCCCTTTATTATTGATGATTGTGTGCCAGACATGCTTTTCCACATTTTTTGTGAGATGAGAAAATTGTGGCTTAAAAACATTAAATGACTTGCCCAAGGTGCTGACAGCTAGTAAGTGGCAAAGTGGGAACTGGAACACGGATCTGTGTAATCTAAAGTTGGAGCCCCACTTTCTGATTGTGCACCCAGGCACCTCTCCACCTGGCATTTCCCTGAACTCCTGGCATGCAGCAGGGGCTCACTAAAGGTTCCTTATGTAATTCTCAGTTCCCTATTGTCTGCCCTATTTGCTCAGTCCTCTGCCAACCATTAATGTAGGATGTTTCTGTCAGTTGCCCCAAGGCCACTTCTCAATGTGACCAAACCTGAGTTAATCATTGTCTCTACCTAAATGTTCCTCTTTCCCAATGGTTCCATTTCTCATAATACCACCATTTCCCTATCCCCAAGCTAACAAACCTACAGTCATTCTAGATGTGTGTGTGTGCACTGTGCCGTGCTTAATCACTTCAGTCAGGTCTGACTCTTTGCAACCCTATGAACTGTAGCCTGCCAAGCTCCTCTGTCCATGGGATTCTCTAGGCAAGAATACTGAGTGAGTTGCCATGCTCTCCTCCAGGGGGATCTTCCTGACCCAAGGATTAAACCCACGTCTCTTGCGTCTCCTGCATTGCAGGTGGATTTCTTAGGGGAAGCACACTGATTGAAACCGCCCACTCTGACCAGGCACCATAGTAACCATTTGCATGAGTTGTTTTGTGACTGGAGATCCTGATAAGAATAGGGAACTAATAAGCCACCACCAACTGGAAGAGTTCAGGAAAGGTGGAAAGGAGACACCAGGTGTCCGTCCACTTCCCAGAAGCCCCCTCGCTAGCATCCATCTTGGCTGAGCAATGCGTGTGCCTCCAGGAAAGACTCTGAATTAAAATGATTGGCCAAAGACTACCCAGAAACTAATCCCATCACCATAAACCCAGAAACTGCCAGCCATGCGGCAGAGCAGTTCTCCTGGGTTCCCTTACCCTACTGCTCTCCACCCGGGTGCCCTTTCCCAATAAAATCTCTTGCTTTGTCAGCATGTGTCTTCTCAGACAATTCTTTTCCAAGTGTTAGACAAGAGCCCGGTTTTGGGCCCTGGAAGGGGTCCCCTTTCCGGCAACAAATGGCGACTCTTGTGGGACTTCTTCACTGAGACTGACATCATGACCACTTGGGGTACTCAGGGGCCAGCTTGCCTGTCAATGGACCAGACCCAGCAGCCGCAACTGGGACCCTTTTGTCCCTGGTCTCCTCCTGACATAGACAACTGGCCTGAGTGCCCCGACGGGTAAGGAACGAGAGACTTTATTGACCTCTCTCCCCTTCCCTCTGTCTTTCCTTTCCTTAACTCTTCCCATCCTGCCCCGTTTTTCTAGTCCCCCAGTCCTGGATGCAGGAATCTGGTCGAAGGGCCTCAGTCTGAGCTTAGAATTGGAGACTGATCACCTCCTCTTGGCGGAGAACTCAAATTCTGGTTCTAGTCTGGTCTGATTTCTGGTAGGGCCGAGTTCCAGTCCTTCCTTCTCTGGAAGCCCAGGGAAAATGCCTGGGTGTCTGCAGGTGGCAGGAGACGTCTGTAAGGCCACCCCTTTTGACTCCCTCTCCCACCTCCTCCCCCTTGTTTCCACCTGGCTTCCTTTCCTCCCTTTGAAATCTCTGAAGACCTGAGATATTTTCCTTTACTCTGTTGGTACTTGGATCTGAAGTTCTGTGTCTCTATAGGAGGTTTTCTGAGTGACTGTATTCTTGTATTTAAGGGAGTTTCTAATGAGGACTGCCAGGTTTACATGCATGTGTTTTAACTCTGTGCTCTGTGTTGTGATTTTTGATGGCCATTTTGCTTTGTCTGGCTGCCATTTTGTTAGAACTTGATTTTCTTTCCCTGTTCCTTGAGAGCAGGGCTCTCAGGAACACTTATCTAGACCATCTCTAACTCCTGAGACTGAGGGAAAAGGAGAAAAAGACTTTAAAATTTTTATTTATTTCAACTGCTTTTTTATAAAGTAGTAAATTTTATATTGTAATATCTAATTCATGACTAAACTTAGAAAATGAAGCTAGATCTTGCACTGTGTCTGTCTAAATATGTCTTGGTATGTCTTTGTCTCTGGGTAATATTTTTTGAGGTTAATTTGTAAGCAAAATCTGATGCTGTAAAGAGCAATATTGCATAGGAACCTGGAATGTTAGGTCCATGAATCAAGGCAAATTGGAAGTGGTCAAACAGGAGATGACAAGAGTGAACGTCGATATTCTAGGAATCAGTGAACTAAAATGGACTGGAATGGGTGAATTTAACTCAGACGACCATTATATCTACTATTGTGGGCAGGAATCCCTTAGAAGAAATGGAGTAGCCATCATGGTCAACAAAAGAGTCCAAAATGCAGTACTTGGATGCAATCTTAAAAACAACAGAATGATTTATGTTCATTTCCAAGGCAAACCATTCAATATTACAGTAATCCAGGCCTATGCCCCAACCAGTAATGCTGAAGAAGCCGAAGTTGAACGGTTCTATGAAGACCTACAAGACCTTTTAGATCTAACACCTAAAAACGATGTCCTTTTCATTATAGGGGACTGGAATGCAAAAGTTATGAAGTCAAGAAACACCTGGAGTAACAGGCAAATCTGACCTGGGAGCACGAAATGAAGCAGGGCAAAGGCTAATAGAGTTTTGCCAAGAGAACGCACTGGTCATAGCAAACACCCTCTTCCAACAACACTAGAGAAGACTCTACACATGGACATCACCACATGGTCAACACCGGAATCAGATTGATTATATTCTTTGCAGCCAAAGATGGAGAAGCTCTATACAGTTAGCAAAAACAAGACCAGGAGCTGACTGTGGGTCAGATCATGAACCCCTTATTGCCAAATTCAGACTTAAATTGAAGAAAGTAGGGAAAACCACTAGACCATTCAGATATGACCTAAATCAAATCCCTTATGATTATACAGTATAAGTAAGAAATAGATTTAAGGGACTAGATCTGCTAGATAGAGTGCCTGATGAGCTCTGGACGGAGGTTTGTGACATTGTACAGGAGAGAGGGACCAAGACCATCCCCATGGAAAAGAAATGCAAAAAAGCCAAATGGCTGTCTGAGGAGGCCTTACAAATAGCTGTGAAAAGAAGAGAAGCGAAAAGCAAAGGAGAAAAGGAAAGATATAAGCATCTGAATGCAGAGTTCCAAAGAATACCTAGGAGAGATAAGAAAGCCTTCCTCAGCGATCAATGCAAAGAAATAGAGGAAAACAACAGAATGGGAAAAATAAGAGATCTTTTCAAGAAAATTAGAGATATCAAAGGAACATTTCATGCAAAGATGGGCTCGACAAAGGACAGAAATGGTATGGACCTAACAGAAGTACAAGATATTAAGAAGAGGTGGCAAAAATACACAGAAGAACTGTACAAAAAAGATCTTCACGACGAAGATAATCACGATGGCATGATCACTCACCTGGAACCAGACATCTTGGAATGTGAAGTCAAGTGGGCCTTAGAAAGCATCACTACGAACAAACCTAATGGAGGTGATGGAATTCCAATTGAGCTATTTCAAATCCTGAAAGATGATGCTGTGAAAGTGCTGCACTCAATATGCCAGCAAATTTGGAAAACTCAGCAGTGGCCACAGGACTGGAAAAGGTCAGTCTTCATTCCAATCCCAAAGAAAGGCAATGCCAAAGAATGCTCAAACTACCGCACAATTGCACTCATCTCACACGCTAGTAAAGTCATGCTCAAAATTCTCCAAGCCAGGCTTCAACAATATGTGAACCGTGAACTTCCAGATGTTCAAGCAGGTTTTAGAAAGGGCAGAGGAACCAGAGATCAAATTGCCAACATCCGCTGGATCATGGAGAAAGCAAGAGAGTTCCAGAAAAACATCTATTTTCTGCTTCATTGACTATGCCAAAGCCTTTGACTATGTGGATCACAATAAACTGTGGAACATTCTGAAAGAGATGGGAATACCAGAACACCTGACCTGCCTCTTGAGAAACCTGTACGCAGGTCAGGAAGCAATAGTCAGAACTGGACATGGAACAACCGATTGGTTCCAAATAGGAGAGTACGTCAAGGATGTATATTGTCACCCTGCTTATTTAACTTATATGCAGAGTACATCATGAGGAACACTGGGCTGGAAGAAGCACAAGCTGGAATCAAGATTGCTGGAAGAAATATCAATAACCTCAGATATGCAGATGACACTACCCTTACGGCAGAAAGTGAAGAGGAGCTCAAAGGCCTCTTGATGAAAGTGAAAGAGGAGAGTGAAAAAGTTGGCTTGAAGCTCAACATTCAGAAAACGAAGATCATGGCATCTGGTCCCATCACTTCATGGGAAATAGATGGGGAAACAGTGTCAGACTTTATTTTTTGGGGCTCCAGAATCACTGCAGATGCTGATTGCAGCCAGGAAATTAAAAGACGCTTGCTCCTTGAAAGGAAAGTTATGACCAACCTAGATAGAATATTGAAAAGCAGAGACATTACTTTGCCAACAAAGGTCCGTCTAGTCAAGGCTATGGTTTTTCCCGTGGTCATGTATGGATGTGAGAGTTGGACTGTGAAGAAAACTGACTGCTGAAGAATTGATGCTTTTGAACTGTGGTGCTGGAGAAGACTCTTGAGAGTCCCTTGGACTGCAAGGAGATCCAACCAGTCCATTCTACAGGAGATCAATCCTGGGTGTTCGTTGGAAGGACTGATGTTGAAGCTGAAACTCCAATACTTTGGCCACCTCATGTGACGAGTTGACTCACTGGGAAAGAGTCTGGTGCTGGGAGGGATTGGGGGTGGGAGGAGATGGGGACGACAGAGAATGAGATGGCTGGATGGCATCACCGACTCGATGGACATGAGTTTGAGTGAACTCCAGGAGTTGGTGATGGACAGGGAGGCCTGGCGTGCTGTGATTCATGGGGTCGCAAAGAGTTGGTCACGACTGAGCGACTGAACTGAACTGAACTGAAATATTATATCTGTTACAAGTCTGTCAACAAGAAAATTACTTGGAGTGAAGAAACTTCAAAAAGAAACATAAATGAGATATGAACTTTTATATAAACTCTATTAAGGATAATTATTCTTTAGAAATATCTCTAAAATAGTCTCTCCAGATTGATGTAACTTAAATTTCTAAGGGTTGTGCTAAGTGTGCCAAGAGTTGGAAGTCTATTGAATAGTTAGGTCATTTCCAAATAAAATAAGATTTTGAAACATTTATTACTAAACACTAATTTCCTTTTACAGAGAAACTAAAGAGATTTGGGACTAGAAATGAATAATGTTTGGTGCCTTCCTAAAATGTTATAAAAAAGCAAGGGTTTTAGAAATTATCCCTGGTATTTATGCTCACCAATCTATAAAATGCTAATATCAAAGTTCTTGGTTGCTAAAGGAAAGTAGGAAGTGTGTTTTCAGTTAAAAAAAAAAAAGTTATGAAAAAATACTAAAAAGAGTTATGCATGATCAGGATTTTCTAAAATTGGATTACAATTAGTTAGATAAATAGATTTTGTTAGGAATGACACAGCCATAAAAAAAACTGGTTAGAGCCAACTAGGTCCAAGATGGCGGAGCTGACATTCATTAGACCTTGAGCCTTGGTATTTACACCCGTTGTGACATATCAACAAACTAAATGATATACCCATCAATGCTGATTAAATCTGACCAAATGTTCTAAACCCTTTTAATTGATCTTTTCGACAAAACTTCCGAAATCGAATTCTTTTGAAGTTCCTTTGACCTCTAGCTAACTTTGGGGTGCTTCAGAGGGCCCCTGAAACATCCCAAAGAAAGATATTAAACTGTGTTTATTTGGTTGGTTAAATTACATGAAAAAGATTATCAAATGAATAACAAATCTGCTCACGTTATAATGTATGGTAAAATTACTAATACAGATATCCTAGAAATTATATGGAGTTTTTAACATTTTGATATGTCCTGGTATTCTAATGAAAAACCTGATGACTTCACAAAAGTTAACAAAAGACTGAATGAACCAGCGAATATAACTTTATGGTTTCTATCTGAAAAATTACAGGTTTGAATCTTGTGTTTTCTGGGAGTAGGGAAAACCTTCCTCTCAAACTAACTAAAAATAATTTGGTAAAATTATGTTATAAACAAAACAATTATATTTTCTCTTTATCTGACTCCTCCAGAAATTTGAAACTCTTAGGTTTCCAGTAAGTTTATCAAATGAGCTAGGAAGGTTATCTCACTAACAGGTACAAAAATCTCAAAGAATTTTTGAGACCTTAAAAAGGGATGAATTCACCTAGATTTGTTAGGCAAAATCTGTGATAAGCCTTTGGTGTGAGTTTCCCAGTCCTGTTTTATTTTAAAAGTTCAGTCTGAGATTCTATAAATGTTTCAGCAAAATAATAAGCCTATGATCAATTATGGTTATATAAATCATCAGACCAAAATTAGTGAGAACAGACCTATTTTGCAAACAAGCTAGCCTTAATTGGGTTATATTTTATAAAAATGAGGGTAATTTTAGGGAGAAAAAGCTGTTTCAATAAATGTTAAATCCCAGTTTGTTAATGGAGGTCTACTAATGGTGGTCTTTTAAGGCTTACTCCTTGGAAGGAAAGTTATGACCAACCTAGGTAGTATATTAAAAAGCAGAGACATTACTTTGCCAACCAAGGTCCATCTAGTCAAGGCTATGGTTTTTCCAGTGGTCATGTATGGATGTGAGAGTTGGACTGTGAAGAAAGCTGATTGCTGAAGAATTGGTGCTTTTGAACTGTGGTGTTGGAGAAGACTCTTGAAAGTCCCTTGGACTGCAAGGAGATCCAACCAGTCCATTCTAAAGGAGATCAATCCTGGGTGTTCATTGGAAGGACTGATGCTAAAGCTGAAACTCCAATACTTTGGCCACCTCATGTGACAAGTTGACTCACTGGAAAAGACTCTGATGCTGGGAAGGATTGGAGGCGGGAGGAGAAGGGGACGACAGAGAATGAGATGGCTGGATGGCATCACCGACTCGATGGACATGAGTTTGAGTGAACTCAGGGAGTTGGTGATGGACAGGGAGGCCTGGCGTGCTGTGATTCATGGGGTCGCAGAGAGTCGGACACGACTGAGCGACTGAACTGAACTGAACTGAACTGAATGGAGGTAGTAAGACTCATTTCTTAGATAGTTCTTTGCTGTTATGTGATATTAATGTAAAATTGAATTGAATTCTTAAAAAACATCCTAAGTTTGTTTCTGAAGCTTATCTCAGTAATCTATCTTTGGATGAAGATCAGATGCCTCCTGACCTGCAACCAGGACTGGAAAAAGACATAATTTAAGGGGCTGTCTCCAACCTGGATGGAAGGACTTTTTTATCAGGAGAAACTACACTCCACCAGGATGAGAAGATGACGACATCAGAGGCAGACAGCTTGCCCAAGACGCTGGACCTGATTCGTATGATCATTTATAATGTTTGCATATAAATCAAATGCTTTTCTATCATAGGCCTGATCCTATGCTTGTTTTAGAAATCAATCCAATTATTGGGTTTGTGGCCAATTACCTGTGTCTAGTTCTGGGTTACTTTGGTAAATTTCTCTACTCCAAGACTCTAACTGGTTGACCCTGAGAAAATTTACTTAAAAAAAAAAATTATAGTCATATTCAGGTCACTGTGATATTACTAGATGGGATCCCCTCACCAGACCAATTAATAATGCCTGCTCTGATTCTGGCCATAAATTTGAGCTTTTTTCTATTACTTAAGCTCAATCAGAGCAACAAGAAAAGTTTCAGCAAAGGAGAAAAAAAATCTCCCACAATTATGGGATAGATTTATATAGATAACACAAGGCTATGGTAATTCAGGTTTAAAGTCCCCTCTGTGTTGGAAACAATTAAATCATACTAAGGATAGTCAGTCTAGTAACACTAGAAAACTAGACTATGTGCCTTATAGATGGTGGTGCCAATATATAATTTCCCTGGAAGATAAAGATTGTACTGAGTAGACTAACTCAGATGACCTGAGATATACTGGGCTACATCTAATGAAAGCTCTTAAGTCTTACTTGTGACTTTACTAATACTGCTGGCTAAATGGCAACCCACTCCAGTATTCTTGCCTGGAGAATCCCAGGGACGGGGGAGCCTGGTGGGCTGCCATCTATGGGGTTGCACAGAGTCAGACACGACTGAAGCGACTTAGCAGCAGCAGCATGTTATTTGTATTTCACCTGTTTTACAAAATTGCTGTTTCTTACACTGCCAAATGTGTGTCTGAGGCCTCTAATAGAGATCGAAGATGGTAACACTGTAACTCTAGATATGGGAAGAAGCAACAAGAGGGAGTATTTTCCTGGACCAAGAGGCTAGTAAGACAGGTGGTCCAGAGAATTTTGGATACTGTTTTATGGCCTAGCCCAGTAACAGCACATTGAGTGGCCTGTCAACAAAATCTTTGCCAAACCTGAGAATGGACATTCTCAGCACCATGGGATAAAATGGTCATGAAATGTCCCCTTCAAAATCATGGTCAAGTTTATGAGCAAAAAGGGGCTCTGCCAACTGAAGACTGACACTTGCCATCTACAGAGATTAAATCATGGGCACTGCAACTGCTGACTTTAACGCCCCTGAAAGGAGTTCAGGGTGAAAATCAGAAATGAGGCACTCTGTGCTCTGGGAAAAACTGGCAGAACAGGCCTTCAGAAGATTTTCATCTTTTCAGAAGATTTTCAGAAGATTTCCATCTTTTCAGAAGATTTTATGAATTCCAATTCTTACATCTTCTCATTCCTAGAAAAACACTGACGTCATTAATGGTGACATCTGCTTTGGCTATTAAGAAAAATTTTACAATTAAAAGTCAAAATAGAGTAGCTATGGTTCAGACATCCTGGGAAATAACTAGATGATACTATGGGTGTAATTTCAGATTAGACGTTGTATTGCTAAACACTTGAGTTTTCTGAGTCATGTCAGGCTTGATGCTACCATTCTCAAAACAATGTCTGCTGGAAGCTAGTAACTGCAACCTTACCTTTTATAAAACTAAGCAACTGGCTACCTGGCTACAAGTCTCCCTGAAGTGCCAGGTCCAGACTGGGTTTCAGGCCTATTTTTCTAAAAAGAAATGAGAATTATTTTGTCTGTTAAAATTCCAGTTATCCCTCCTCCAACTACTAATTGGGTTTGTTACAACAAAATGGCAGACCAAGGGACTGAGATTTTAATCATACAAGGCTCAGATCTAGGACTTGGAACTCAGGAATACTTCCAATCAGTGTCTATTCTCCAAGTTGAGGCAGTCCTATGCCCCATTTTGACAGGAAGTTATCACAGTCATAGTTGCCCAGTTCCTTATATTAAAACTGAGCAGGACTCTGTGGGGCTCTGGAGTACAGATCTGTTACGTGTTCTTAGGCTTCCTTCAGCTTCCATCACCTTCCCTGAGTTCCAAAGGGTGGATTCAAACAATTGCTAATCAGGGAAGGGAGGGGATACAGAAACAGAGGAGAAACCATCAAATGGTGGTACAGCCTTGAGACAGAGTCCTGGTTCCTACTCAAAGAAATACGCATAACAATGTCTTTTGAGTTCTACAGAACTGGAGCCCCCACCCAGGTGGAGGATGGTAACTTCAGACTGAACACAAGATTCCTGGAGCTCTGTTGCTTCACCACCAACCAATCAAAACAAAAAGTCACAAACCCTGCAGCCCTCACCCCAAATGTTGCCTCCTGTTTCTGGGGACCAGTGATGACCATCCTGTTAGGTCTCCTGTTTGGCCTCTTTCTATTTCATCTCTGAGAGGAGCCAACAGTTTCAAACTAAATTGTTGTTACTACAAGGGTTGAAGCTGGTTTCAGAACACCCCAACTTAGATCAGGGAGAGAGAGACTTCTGCTCTGCCAGGCAGGCCTATGCCCATGCACAGCAGGAAGAAGTTACAGAAGAAAGAGACCTCCGCCCCAAGTCCCAAGAAGTATCTTGAGTATGAAGTCTCTCAGCCGGGAGTTGTTAGGGGAAGCACACTGATTGAAACCACCCACTCTGGCCAAGCATCAAGGTAACCATTTGCATGAGTTGTTTTATGACTGGAGATCCTGATAAGGAATACGGAACTAATAAGCCACCACCAACCGGAAGAATTCAGGAAAGGTGGAAAGGAGACACCAGGTGTCCGTCCACTTCCCAGAAGCCCCCTCGCTAGCATCCATCTTGGCTGAGAGATGCGTGTGCCTCCAGGAAAGATTCTGAATTAAAATGATTGGCCAAAGACCACCCGGAAACTAATCCCATCACCATAAAACCTTAGACCGTGAGCCACGCGGCAGAGCAGTTCTCCTGGGTCCCTTACCCTACTGCTCTCCACCTGGGTGCCCTTTCCCAATAAAATCTCTTGATTGTCAGCATGTGTCTCCTCGGACAATTCTTTTCCGAGTGTCAGACAAGAGCCCAGTTTTGGGCCCTGGAAGGGGTCCCCTTTCCTGAAACAGATTCTTTACTGCTGAGCCACTGGGGAAGCCCCATTCTAGATCTATCATTCCCCAATGCCCCTGGCCCCATTCCTGATCTGAATATCAGCTTTAATTGCCTTTCTTTTTGCAGCGAATCTCAACCTCTCTGAAAGCCCTCTGGCTTTAGCTCTCCTCACCAAGCTGATACAGCTCTGTCTCAGAGCCCATTCCCCCGAGGACATTTTTCCCCATGGATTCTCAGATCCTGGAGTATTCTATGGACTGTATAGCCCATGGGGTCACAAACAGTCGGACACAACTGAGCGACTTTCACTTCACATCACTTCTCAGATCCTAACTGCACACATTTCCAAAGTCATAGATAGCCTGATGGTGAAACCAAGCAGAGCCCTGGGTTGGGGAGGGGGGATTCTGGGTACAAAAGTCTTTCTGTGTCCCCTGTTTTCTGGTTAGCAGAAAATTTGCTTTGTTCAGCCTCCATGATCTTCTATGAGTTCCAATGGGTAGGTTGAAACAGCTGCTAATTAGGGAAGGGAGGGGATGCAGAGAAAAGGGAGGAAAAGTCAAGAAACAGTAGTATAGTCTTGGGGCAAGGTCCTGATATCTTTGAATTGTTTTGTAGATACTAAAACCCCCACCAAATGGGAGAAGTTAACTGTATGCTGCCACAAGCATGGAGACTTCAGACCAGTTGGACTCCCAATTCCTCACAACCAAACCAATCAGAAGAATGTCCACTGTTAGGGTCCGGAGTTACCCTTCCCTCAAAGGAACAGAGGACACTCACGATAATGCAAGACACACAGCGAGGTTTATTTCCAGCTAGCTGGGGTCCAAGTGTCTGCCCAACGCAGCAGGTTTCAACAAGGACCCCGAGCACTCAGAGCCAAGGGGTTATATAGCATTTTCAAATCATGATAATTTCTAAATTACCTAACTCACAGTAATTTTTCACACACACACACAGCTGTGCATATCTCTATCCTGGTGTCTTAACGAGATAAGTTTATCAGACCTGTTTACCTAATTTTCAGTGTCGCAGCCGCCCACATTCTTGGTACTTAAGATTAACTTGCCTTCCTGGTACTTAAGATTAACTTGTCTCCCAGGTTTTATCTAGTTCTTCTTCCCTCAAGTCACGTACTCAGTAAAAATGGCCTCTAAGATGGCCGTTCTTATGCTAACCCATTCTTACATCCACAAGCTGATCATGTCTTTTTTTTTTCCCTGCATATGGGGTTTTAATTCCCTGGCATATGGGATCTTAATTCCCTGACCAGAGATCGAACCCATACCTCTGGCATTGGAAATGTGGAGTTTTAACCACTGGATGGCCAAGGAAGTCCCTGATCATGCCTTCTTTGAGCCATTACTGCAAAACTCCTCTCTATCTCCTCCAGGTGAAGATACACAGTTTTAAGGACATTAGCCCACTCTGGTCCTCTTTGCCTGGCAAAGCAATAAAGCTGTTCTTTTGTGCTGCTGCTGCTGCTCAGTCGCTTCAGTCGTGTCCAACTCTGTGCAACCCCATAGACAGAAGCCCACCAGGCTCCCCCGTCCCTGGGATTCTCCAGGCAAGAACACTGGAGTGGGTTGTCATTTCCTCCTCCAATGCATGAAACTGATAAGTGCAAGTTAAGTCGCTCAGTCGTGTCTGACTCTTAGTGACCCCACGGACTGCAGCCTACCAGGCTCCTCCATCCATGGGATTTTCCAGGCAAGAGTACTGGAGTGGGTTGCCATTTCTACTTCACCCCAAACTCATCTCTGAGATTTAATTTGGTGTTAGGGTACAGAAGCCAGCCTTGGCTTCAATGGGCCATGTAGAGTTACATTTTATGGTAAAATGTTTAGGCTTGGTTTTGCTTGGAGTTGTGGTCTGTTTTTGTTTGAGGAAAGGAAATGGGTAGTTTCATGTCATCGTTAAAAAATACGAATTCATGCCCTCTGGACCTTGCCATCCTACCAGAAGCAAAAGTTGCCCCAGTTGTCCTCCCAGATCCTAGTTTTCCCCCTTCACCTCTATCTTTCCACCATTTGCTCTAAGAATCCAGTTCCTATTGTTATAAACAAACAAAAAAACCCAACTGCTTCTTAAAAGGATAGTTTATGCTTATTATACTGAAATAGCTGCTATTTATGTCAAGTTTTCTAGGCGTGAAAAAGTGCGTAGAATCAGTATTTTTATGGCTTTAAAATAGAAACAGAAATAATTCTATTGGTAATTGGAAAATTATAAAAATATTGGTAAGAATCAAGTTTGCTGCTACAGGGATTGCAAAACAAAGATTTTTAAAGGCAATACTATTGGTTGATTGATCAGGAATTATTGAACCATTAGACCTGGGGACATGGAGAGTAATTACTCTCTCATCCTTGTTGTTCAGTTACTAAGTCATGTCTGACTCTTTGCAACCCCATGGACTGTAGCCCGTCAGGTTCCTCTGTCCATGGGATTTCCCAAGCAAGATGACTAGAGTGGGTTGCCATTTCCTTCTCCAGAGGATCTTCCCAAGCCAGACATCAAATCTGCATTTCCTGCATTTGCAGGTGGATTCTGTACCACTGAGCCACCAGGAAAGTCCTGGTGGGCTTTCTTATCCTTAAGATACTGCTATCCCAGGCTACTATCAGTACCACCCACTAAGGGGACCTCATCAGCTTTGGAGCCAGGCATTGAGGAAGGGGTGGAGTGAAAGCTTGAAAGTAGGAGTCCAGAGAAAAAAGCAGGTCTGTGCACCTCTTTGGTTCCTAAAACCAAGGTCCCCACCAGCCCACAGTCTCTCTTTTCCTAAGATCAGAGCACAGGCATTTTAAAGACCATATCTGTCAAGAGATATGAACCGTTTGCAGATTATTATGAAAGTTTACACAAATCTGATTATCGCCCCAGTGAACCAAATTACAGTAAATTCTTCCAACAAGATTAACATCAAATAGATTTGCTGAGTTTACTGCCAGCAGCCTTGGCCAGTAGTGGAGAAAAAGCAGAGTAAACAGAGACTTCTGTTTCCGTTTCTTTTTTTTTTTTTTATTGGAGGCTAATTATTTTACAATATTATATTGGTTGGTTTTGCCATACATTGACATGAATGCGCCCCGGGTGTACATGAGTTCCCCCTCCCGAACCCCCCTCCCACCTCCCTCCTCCCCTTATCCTCCCTCTGGGAGAATGGCATTGTTTCTTTTTTTAGTGCTTTCCTTCATTCTCCTTCCCTCTCCCCACTCTCTGAAACTTCTAGATCTTCAAGTGCAAGAGCACGTGAACCACACATGCCATTCAATGATCTGCATCCATGGGGGCAGTTTCATCTGTTTTCCCCACATCCTGCCCTGTCCTTCCCTCCTGCCAAATAGCAATCAGCCCTCTTTATCTTAGCAACTTTGTCTTTCTTTTTTCTCTGGCATTTCCTGCCCACTGGGGAGTCCTAATTGAGCCAAGAGTTGGAGCTGAGATGAAAGTGTTTTTTCCTCCCAGAGGTCTGGGTATAGGTTGGGTGTGAATTGACCAGTAACTGGGCACAGCCTGGGGGTGGTCCTGCCTCTATCATTACACAACAGAAATTTAATCAATATCTAAATCTAAAGCCATTCCCCTTTGGAGTGACCTGCCCAGCTTTCTCTTTGTCATTTGATTTCTAAATCTTTCTTTAGTATACTAGAGGAGTAGGACTGGCCATTAGTCACAAATGTCGATTATCACCCTGTAAGTGATGTCACATAACTAACTGCATCTCCTTTAACTTCACCACAGCCTAGCTGGAGAGGTGGATTGTTACCTCTCTTATCCCACGCCCAAGGTAAGAGAAACCCAAATAAGATGGTAGGTATTGCGAGGGGGCATCAGAGGGAAGACACACTGAAATCATAATCACAGGAAACTAGTTGATCTGATCACATGGACCACAGCCGAATGTGGTCCACTGGAGAAGGGAATGGCAAACCACTTCAGTATACTTGCCTTGAGAACCCCATGAACAGTATTAAAGGGCAAAATGATAGGATACTGAATAAGGAATCCCCCAGGTCGGTAGGTGCCCAGTATGCTACTGGAGATCAGTGGAGAAATAACTCCAGAAAGAATGAAGGGATGGAGCCAAAGCAAAACAAATACCCAGTAGTGGATGTGACTGGTGATAGAAGCAAGGTCCTGTGCTGTAAAGAGCAATATTGCATAGGAACCTGGAATGTTAGGTCCATGAATCAAGGCAAATTGGAAGTGGTCAAACAGGAGATGGCAAGAGTGAACATTCTAGGAATCAGTGAACTAAAATGGACTGGAATGGGTGAATTTAACTCAGATGACCATTATATCTACTCCTGTGGGCAGGAATCCCTTAGAAGAAATGGAGTAGTCATCATGGTCAACAAAAGAGTCCGAAATGCAGTACTTGGATGCAATCTTAAAAATGACAGAATGATTTCTGTTCGTTTCCAAGGCAAACCATTCAATATTACAGTAATCCAGGCCTATGCCCCAACCAGTAACGCTGAAGAAGCCAAAGTTGAACGGTTCTATGAAGACCTACAAGACCTTTTAGAACTGACACCCAAAAAAGATGTCCTTTTCATTATAGGGGACTGGAATGCAAAAGTAGGAAGTAAAGAAACACCTGGAGTAACAGGCAAATTTGGCCTTGGAGTACAGAATGAAGCAGGGCAAAGGCTGATAGAGTTTTGCCAAGAGAACGCACTGGTCATAGCAAACACCCTCTTCCAACAACACAAGAGAAGACTCTACACATGGACATCATCACATGGTCAACACCGAAATCAGACTGATTATATTCTTTGAAGCCAAAGATGGAGAAGCTGTATACAGTTAGCAAAAACAAGACCAGGGCTGACTGTGGCTCAGATCATGAACTCCTTATTGCCAAATTCACACTTAAATTGAAGAAAGTAGGGAAAACCACTAGACCATTCAGATATGACCTAAATCAAATCCCTTATGATTATACAGTGGAAGTGAGAAATAGATTTAAGGGACTAGACCTGATAGAGTGCCTGATGAACTCTGGACGGAGGTTCATGACATTGTACAGGAGACAGGGACCAAGACCATCCCCATGGAAAAGAAATGCAAAAAAGCCAAATGGCTGTCTGAGGAGGTCTTACAAATAGCTGTGAAAAGAAGAGAAGGAAAAGCAAAGGAGAAAAGGAAAGATATAAGCATCTGAATGCAGAGTTCCAAAGAATAGCAAGGAGAGATAAGAAAGCCTTCCTCAGCGATCAATGCAAAGAAATAGAGGAAAACAACAGAATAGGAAAAACAAGAGATCTCTTCAAGAAAATTAGAGATTCCAAGGGAACATTTCATGCAAAGATGGGCTCAATAAAGGACAGAAATAGTATGGACCTAACAGAAGCAGAAGATATTAAGAAGAGGTGGCAAGAATACACAGAAGAACTGTACAAAAAAGATCTTCAAGACCAAGATAGTCACGATAACGTGATCACTGACCTAGAGCCATACATCTTGGAATGCGAAGTCAAGTGGGCCTTAGAAAGCATCACTACGAACAAAGCTAGTGGAGGTGATGGAATTCCAGTTGAGCTATTTCAAATCTTGAAAGATGATGCTGTGAAAGTGCTGCACTCAATATGCCAGCAAATTTGGAAAACTCAGCAGTGGCCACAGGACTGGAAAAGGTCAGTCTTCATTCCAATCCCAAAGAAAGGCAATGCCAAAGAATGCTCAAACTACCACACAGTTGCACTCATCTCACATGCTAGTAAAGTCATGCTCAAAATTTTCCAAGCCAGGCTTCAGCAATATGTGAACCGTGAACTCCCAGATGTTCAAGCAGGTTTTAGAAAAGGCAGAGAAACCAGAGATCAAATTGTCAACATCCGCTGGATCATGGAGAAAGCAAGAGAGTTCCAGAAAAACATCTATTTCTGCTTCATTGACTATGCCAAAGCCTTTGACTGTGTGGATCACAATAAACTGTGGAAAATTCTGAAAGAGATGGGAATACCAGACCAGCTGACCTGCCTCTTGAGAAACCTGTATACAGGTTAGGAAGCAACAGTCAGAACTGTACATGGAACAACAGACTGGTTCCAAATAGGAAAAGGAGTACGTCAAGGCTGTATATTGTCACCTTGCTTATTTAACTTATATGCAGAGTACATCATGAGGAACGCTGAGCTGGAAGAAGCACAAGCTGGAATCAAGATTGCTGGGAGAAATATCAATAACCTCAGATGTGCAGATGACACTACCCTTAGGGCAGAAAGTGAAGAGGAACTCAAAAGCTTCTTGATGAAAGTGAAAGAGGAGAGTGAAAAGGTTGGCTTGAAGCTCAATATTCAGAAAACAAAGATCATGGCATCTTGTCCCATCACTTCATGGGAAATAGATGGAAAAACAGTGGAAACAGTGTCAGACTTTATTTTTGGGGGCTCCAAAATCACTGTGGATGCTGATTGCACCATGAAATTAAAAGACGCTTACTCCTTGGAAGGAAAGTTATGACCAACCTATATAGTATATTAAAAAGTAGAGACATTACTTTGCCAACAAAGGCTATGGTTTTTCCCGTGGTCATGTACGGATGTGAGAGTTGGAGTGTGAAGAAAGCTGATCGCCAAAGAATTGATGCTTTTGAACTGCGGTGTTGGAGAAGACTCTTGAGAGTTCCTTATACTGCAAGGAGATCCAACCTGTCCATTCTAAAGGAGATTAATCCTGGGTGTTCATTGGAAGGACTGATGCTAAAGCTGAAACTCCAATACTTTGGCCACCTCATGCGACGAGTTGACTCACTGGAAAAGACTCTGATGCTGGGAAAGGTTGGGGGCGGGAGGAAGAGGGGACGACAGAGAATGAGATGGCTGGATGCCATCATCGACTCTGTGGACATGAGTTTGGGTGAACTCCAGGAGTTGGTGATGGACAGGGAGGCCTGGCGTGCTGTGATTCATGGGGTCGCGGAGAGTGACTGAGCGACTGAACTGAACTGAACTGATGAGACCCCAGTGGACTCTGCGCATGCTCTGCTACACATCCTTGGCAAAGATGCCACTTAGAACATCTGCATGTTTGGCAAACCAGAAGTACCAGAAAGATGAAGGAGCAGCCCTCCACAAATGACAACAGGGTAGGGCATAAGGATCTAGCTTCCTCGTCCTCAGTTGAGATGACTCTACAGCATGCACCACACCAACTCCTAAGGGTCCCCAGCAGGATAGGACTCCAGGTGTCCACAGTGGTAACTGGCTTGGTAACAGCCCTTTATTGGCTTTCTTTCTTTCCTTATCTCACTTTCCCAACCCCATGAATGTTTCCTGGGATCACCTCCCCAAAACGTTCTGCATCCACATCTATGTCTCAGGGTCTGCTTAAGCAAAACTCAAGCTAAGACAAATCACTTCAATTTTTGTTGCTCTAACTTCTGGCCCTGCAGTGGTAGCAGCAACAGCAGTAGTTGAAGGGAGCAGTAGTAGGGGAGCAGGGCTCCCCTAGAGCCTCATCGACGTGGGTTCCAAGTAGAATGACCTGCCCTCACAAGAAAGTCCTAATCTCACTACTGATCAGTGTGGGATGGGTGAGGTGTGCTCGTGAAAGGACAGTGGAGAGAATATGGCACTGTAAGTCAGGACACCTGGTATGAGATAGTGAAAAATACTTCGCAAAAACCCCGGTTCACAGTGTGTTTATTCAACTTTTAAAAAATGTTTGCTTTTCAGTTGATAATCCTAGCCGAGTGATCTCAGGCAAACCACTTGTTCACCCATCCATTCATTCCTCAGACGTTTCTAAAGCTGTGTGGCAGACACAGTGCTAGGTGCACAGGTGCAGAGATGTCTCTGCTCTCTGCGAGCTCCCAGTCTGGAGGGGCAGAACCAAAGCTCAAGGCACAGTGAGGAGGATATGGAGGGACCTCCCATAAATCAAACCGAGCAGCAGTAAATAGAATTCTATGTAATGGTATTTGACAGCTGATGAGGCACATTTACAATGATTTATTCAGCATGTGTTTATTGAGCTTCCATGCCAGGGACTCTTCCAGGTGCTGGGAACACAATAATTAACAGGGAAGACATACTACCGTTCCCCGGAGCATGAAGTGTATAGGTCAGACAAGTAAACAGGAAATTTCCATAATCACACCTCACCCTCACAATAGCCATGTGAAGTAGACAAAGCTGAGATTCTGCTCCCAATTTATAATTTAGGAGACTGAGTTCCATAGAAGAGTGATGACTTGCTCAAAGTCACAGTTAGATCATAGTGGCATCAGGACCCCACAAAGGTCCCACCCCAACTCCAAGCCATTGGCTTTCCAGAGACAAATGTTACACCAGACAAATGTTACAAATGTTACCCTAATCAGAGTTAGAATAAAGGAAGCCAGGGGGACCTCAGAAGGTGTGAGGAAGATGGGGGAGGTGACCCTGAATGCCCCAGCAATGCCCCCCAAGCAGCAGATCTAGGAGCAAATAGACAACTGAGCTTGGAACTCTCTGGCCACAAATCAATCAGGAGGGTCTTCATTTTTCACATTAAATCCCTTCCACTGTCTCCAGCCCCTTCAGAAAGGCTTGCCGCAGGCTTCCTCAGACACTGATTCATTTGTTCTGGGAGGAAATAACCCATCCTTGGGTTCCTTTGTGATCCTACCTCCCTCCATGGCTCCCATCTGCTTCCTTCAAGCCTAGAAATAAGAAGACTGCAGGGGATAAAAACGAGCCTGCAGATAGGCTGTCGCTGATCTGAATGTCCCATATAGAAATCTTCCCTTGAAACATGGCTTTCAGGGTGGTAGAGACAGGTTGCCAAAGCCTCTGATAAAATACAAACAGCTGTGGGAGGTGGCTTTAACCGGAAATGCGGAAGGGGAAACATGAATAATCTGGCTTTTCATCGAGCAGAGCCAGATGTTGGGGCTGGTGGAAGAGGGCTCTTAGGGAGCAGGAATGACAGATTAGCAAACTCTTTTCTAGGAGTACGAGGCACAGGTTTCCAGGTATAGTGGGAAAATCTCAGGCCAGGGTCAAGGGAATGACCTTGGGTATATTCTGTCTAGGCAGCCAAAATCCTTAGCTAGAGAAGCCTAATAACCAGTTTAGGGGCTCTGCATTCAATTCTACTCTGTGTGCAGGGGTTGGGGTGGGAGGTGGACCTTCCCATACCAAACAAACAATAGGGTCTCTGCAAATATAATCAAGTTAAATGAAGTCATACTGGATTACAGTGGAATATAATCCAGTGACTGGTAGCCTTAGCAGAAGAGGGAAATGTAGACAGAGAGGCAGAGAAAGCCAGGCCACGTGATGACAGAGGCAGAGACTGGAGTAATGCAGGTCCAAGCCAAAGAGTGCCAAGGATTCACCACCAGAAGCTAGAAAGAGTCAAGGAAGGATTCTTCCTTAGAGCAATCAGAGGGAGCATGGCCTTGCCAACACTTAGATTTCAGACTTTTAGCCTCCAGAAATGTGAAAGAGTAAATAAATTTCTAAGCCACCCAGTTTGTGGTACATGTTGTTACAGCAAACCCAAGAAAGCAATACAGAGATATGAGTAAATATATATAGTTACTCATGTTTTTAAAACTAAATAATGGAACAACTAATTAGCTGTTGGCTGCTCTAGGAATGACATCTTAGAATGACTGGGGGCACTTGACTCTGTGCCTTGTGTCTCTTAACCAGGCATGTTCCCCAAGCACGAATGAATAAGCAGAAATAGCCAGTAAGCCTTAATGACTGGGTTTGAAACTGGCACACTATTGCTTCTGCTTCATTCTATTGACCAAAGATAGACACGAGACCAGCCCAGATTCAAAGGCAAGTAAAACAAACTTCTTTAGGGAAAGACTGAAAAAGACACATGGCAATAGGGTGTGTATGCAGAAACACATAGAGTGAAGAATTAGAGCCATTAAAGAAGTCTACCCCACCAAAATATATAGAGGGATGAAGCAAGTGAGTCATTATATTCACGTTTTTATGATAAAATTTCAGAATAAGAGGCAAGAGATACAGACCCAGTAAGATGCAAACACAAAAACCCAGGAAGTAAAGGATAAATTCTCTCATAAATATTTTGAAACAACAGTATAAACTCTAACAAAGAGAAAAATTGATTTTCAGTTCAGTTCAGTTCAGTCGCTCAGTCGTGTCCGACTCTCCGCGACCCCATGAATCACAGCATGCCAGGCCTCTCTGTCCATCACCAACTCCTTGTATTTAATTTTTAAGAAATACAATATTTTTAAAAAGTTTCTAAGAAATATGTATTTCTCAGCTCTGTTCAAAAAGACCTAGAAGCCTACTGTATAGCACAGGGAACTATATTCAATATTCTGTGATAAATCATAATAGAAAAGAATATAAAAAAAGAATGCCTATATGCGTATAAATGAATTACTTTTGCAGAGGTTGGCACAATGTTGTAGATCAACTATACTTCAATTAAAAAATTAATAAATTTTTTAAAAATCCTAGAAGCAATGCCAAGTCTGTAGCAAGGAGGACAGGTACTATTCATGCTGTTCTCAAATACATTTCCTACTAAAAGGAACCAAGACCAACTGGAGAAATGGGTAATTCCAGTCTGGAGCTGGAAATGTATGTGATAAGCCCAAGTCTTCCTGTCTGAAACCAATGACAACTCTTAAAGACTTCTAGGGTTATGTCAAAAAGACAGAGCAGTCAATATGATCAGGCCCCACTAGCCAATGGTGGGAAAATATGAGAATAAAAAAAATAGAGCAGAGGACTATTAACATGTCAAATGTAACAAATCAAAGAGTTCATATTTATACTTTAAAATAAAAAATTCATCATTTGTCAGCTTTGGAAGTTTTGGGGACACTAAATCATTTTTCCAAAAATTATTAAATAAAAAGAAAAAAGTCAATGAAACATTTATCCTGTTTTTCTTATAAAAATTTTATTCAGGTTAATCACATTAGATGACCACATTATGGTCAGCTAATGGCCATTAATTATGGTTAACCACATTAATTGAAGAATCATAACTAATAATTTCAGAAGAAATTATTGAAATAGAAAACCACCATCCTTCTAACTCATGATAAAATAATGAATGTAGGTGACCATTATGCTTTGTGTTCCATTATCAATCTTAACTTCAATAAAAGTGGGACAAACAAATATCATGTCCCCCGATACTATATAACATAAGTTTCAACATATTCATTAAAAAATGTGAAACAGAATCTGTCTTTACTTGTGTAACCCTAGAAGCAGACCCTGAAACTAGGATTCATTTTAAGCAGCTTGGTTGTGAGGTGACCCCAGATAACTCAGTAAGGGGGTGGAAAGGAGAGACAGGTATTACCCAACCTCACTGGAGGACAATGGACAGTGTAGAATACATTTCAGAGTTATCCCAATTGAGGGATAAGGAAGCTGGGGACTTTATTCACCAACACACGGCTCATTGGTTGAAGACTGTGTGGAACCCTATACCACGGTCACAGAAGCAAGGCCTTGGACTAAGGCCACAAATGTGGAGCCCCTCACCAAGGCCATCTCTGGAACTGACTCAGCCATAGCAACGGTTGCCATGAGTCCCCCTGATCTAAACCAGTCAGCTCCCTGACCCCATTCCCTGGTGGCTCAGATGGTAGAGTCTGCCTGCAATGTGGGAGACCTGGGTTCAATCCCTGGGTTGGGATGATCCACTGCAGAAGGAAATGGCAACCCACTCCAGTATTCTTGCCTGGAAAATCCCATGGATGAAAGAGCCTGGCAGGCTACAGTCCATGGGGTCACAGAGAGTTGGAAACGACTGAGCAACTTCACTTTCATCTTCATAGCACCCTAACCAATCACCTAATGCCACCCTTCCAGGAGGAATTTTCTTTGTCTTGAGGCTGCAAAAATTGGCTACTAACCCATGAAAGAGGTCAGCTCTTCCCGGTCTGTCAGGAACTTGGTTGGCTGTGCTTCAGCACCCTCGTTATCTCTGCTTTTTGTTCCAAATAAACTCACTCCTTTCTTACTCTGTGTCTGGAAATTCTGTGTTTCTTCCTCAAATTAATGGCTTTAAAAAATGGGGGAGTGGTCAAAGACATTTAGAACAGACTTGTGGTTGCCAGGGGATGGTGGGAGAGGGATGGAATGGGAGTTTGGGGTTAGCAGATGAAAACTATTACACATAGAATGGGTGAACAACAAGGTCCAACTGTATAGCATAGGTAGCTATATTCAATATTCTGTGACAAATCATGTAGAAAAAAATAAAAAACAGAATATAGATATAGATTGATATACATATATATATATATATATATATAAACTGAATCACTTTGCTGTACAGCAAAAACTAACACAACATTGTAAATCAACTATATTTCTATTTTTAAAAAGCCCAGGGGAGTGGTATAGATTAAAAG
This sequence comes from Moschus berezovskii, assembly GCF_049115385.1. NCBI lineage: Eukaryota > Metazoa > Chordata > Mammalia > Artiodactyla > Moschidae > Moschus > Moschus berezovskii. The sequence goes on along the minus strand of NC_142463.1, from coordinate 92,217,279 downwards.
AGACTTAAGATTTGTATCAACCAAATACAATGTGTAAACTTTGGATCCTCATTTACATAAAAGAACTGTAAAAAGACATTTTTGCTAGGATCAGAAAAAAACTGAGCATAGACTGACTATTAGATGATATGAAGACATGACTTAATTTAATTGAGTGTGATTCAGGAATGGTGGCAATGTTATTTTTTAAGTCCTTATCTCTTAAAGATTTTTAAAATAGCTGAAGCAAATATGGCAAAATGTTAGCAGTTATTAAATACAGGTGATGAGTGTATGGAAGTTCATTATACCAGTACACCTACTTTTCCATCTGTCCAAAGTTTTATAAGAGAGAAAAAGGGGAAGGAGGAGGGGGAGAAGGAGGAGAGGGAGAAGGAGGAGGGGAAGAAGGAGTGAGGGGGAGAAGGAGGAGGGGGAGAAGGAGTGAGGGGGAGAAGGAGGAGGGGGAGAAGGAGTGAGGGGAAGAAGGAGGAGGGGGAGAAGGAGGAGGGGGAGAAGGAGGAGGGGGAGAAGGAGGAGGGGGAGAAGGAGTGAGGGGGAGAAGGAGTGAGGGGGAGAAGGAGGAGGGGGAGAAGGAGGAGGGGGAGAAGGAGTGAGGGGGAGAAGGAGGAGGGGGAGAAGGAGGAGGGGGAGAAGGAGGGAGGGGGAGAAGGAGTGAGGGGCAAGGGGGACACCAGACTACCTGGGTTTGAATCTTGGCTCTGGGACTTTCTAGTTGAGTAAAATGGAATAAGTGACTTTAACTCTTTGCATGTTTTTCCATCTGCAAAGTAGTCTAATAATAGTGCCTAATTCATAAGGTTGGAACTCATAAGGATTAAGCGATTAATATCAGTAAAGTGCTTAGAACAGTGCTCAGTAGAATTAGCTATTAGTATTCCACTGGGAGAGAAATCCCATGTACTATACGATGGGAATGCTGATCTCTGGACCAAGCCAATCCGACTTGGGGGTGAGGCTCAGTATACACGCAGCAGCTCTCTCTGGAATGGCTAAGTGAAGAGGAAGTAGCGCTCAGGGAATGGTTATCTCAAGAGAAGGAAAGTGAGGACTTCCCTGGTGGCCCAGTGGTTAAGGCTTTGCCTTCCAATGCGTGGCATGTGGGTTCAATCCCTGGTCAGGGAGCTGAGATCCCGCATGCCTTGCAGCCAAAAAACTAAACCACAAAGCAAAAGCAATACGGTAACAAATTCAATCAAGACTTCAAAAATGATCAACAAAAAAGTTACCTTGAAAAAAAAGACATACAGAGAGAAGGAAAGTGTAGTACTGGGCAGATGAAACATTTGCAGAGGAGGTGCATTTCACCACCAGGAAAGACGCAGAAGATACTCACAAATGCACTGTGGGAGGGAGGGTGAAGCAGAGCCCCCAGGTTTCCGGAGTGTCCCTTGGAGAGCACCAGCAAGAGAAGTGGGGAAGCAAAGGCTAGTATTTCTTTCTCTGCAGCTGCCACAGGGGACTCCAGGGGCTTGGCATCAGGTGCAGCATATACTCAGGAGTGAGGCCCTGCTGGTGACTGTCGCTGTGAATGGCTGTAAGTGAGGCCCCTCATGCTGCTTCTAATGACTCATTCTGCAAGACGAGTGGTGTACACATTTCAAAAAAATTATAAGACCAACTGTGAATCTTCCTGCTTCCTCTCGAGCCTCTGAAACCAAAGGAGGCATTAATGCCCCACCCTGAAAAAGAGGTTTATTTTTTATCCTCCCCAGCACACTCAAGACACTTAGTCCAAGTGAGAATAGCTTTTGTAGAATGGCTTTAGAGTAATCTGGTCTCCTCTCCCTCTCTCAGGGATCCTGGCAGGTGGAAAGCCCTTTGCTTTCTGGGTTCTGGGGAGAAAACTTACTAACACTCCCTCAAATAGCCTGCTGGGCTCATAAGAGAATTCTCTGGCGAGGGGAGGCAACTGCTGCTGTTTTTAACTCACCTTTCACCCCAAACTGGCCATTTTCAGTCTCTCCTGAACTCGAGTGCCTTCTGGGTGAGCACCAGCCTTGATACACACATTTCCAGGAGCTCGGGAATGAACAGAACAGTGTGGGACAATGGCAAGAAGTGTGACTTTGCAGTTGGGCAAACTGGTTTCAAGTCCTAGCTCTGTCTCCTAATTGCTTATTTACTCATTTGTTTATTTATTTATTTTCCTTGGAAAAGTTAGTTAACCCCTCTGAGCCTGTTTTCTTATTTGTAAAATGGGAATAATAATGAAATCTTGACTACCCATGGCTTCTGTGAAATCAAGTGAGATACCGGGAGAGCAGAGGAACTCTTTTCAAAATTTAATTTTATGCAGAGCCCCAATACAAAACAGATTGCTTACATAAATACCTGTGGTTGTTCATATAATTTATATGAATCCATAGTTTTACATTTTATAAATATATATGTGCTTTATAAGTTAAGATTTATAATATTAATACACATTTAGGGTCAATTGACTCAGAGGTTAAAGCGTCTGCCTCCAATGCGGGAGACCCGGGTTCGATCCCTGGGTCGGGAAGATCCCCTGGAGAAGGAAACGGTAACCCACTCCAGTATTCTTGCCTGGAGAATCCCATGGACGGAGAAGCCTGGTAGGCTACAGTCCACGGGGTCGCAAAGAGTCGGACACGACTGAGCGACGGAACAGAACAGAATCTATGACAAAGGAAGCAGAAAAGACGAAAGAAGAAAGGAGAAAGCACAGTCTTTTCAGTAAGTGGTGCTGAGAAAACTGGACAGCTACACATAAAAGAATGAAATTAGAACATTCTCTAATATTACATATAAAAATAAACTCAAAATAAGTTAAAGACCTAAATGTAAGACTGGATACTATAAAACTCTCAGAGGAAAACATGGAAGAATACTCTTTGACATAGATTGAAGCAATATCTTTTTGGATACCTCTTCTAAAGTAAAAGAAATAAAAGCAAAAATAAACAAATAGAACTTCATTAAACTTACAAGCTTCTGCACAGCAAAGGAAATCATCCACAAAACCAAAAGACAACCTACTGAATGGGAGAAAATATTTGCAAATGATATGACTGATAAGGGATTTATATCTAGCATATATAAATAGCACATACAGCTCAACATTAAAAAACAAACAAGCCAGTTTTAAAGTAGGCAGAACCGTGAAGGAAAGTTACAAGGCTCAAAATAGCCTGGAGTTAAAACTCCGCTCCAAGTCCTCCACACTATTCTATGCAAAACAAAGAACTCTCTCACCCGAAGAAAATAAATGGACATTAAGGTTGGTTACACTGAGCTCCCAGCCAGTCCAGCCTCTGGCTGATCTCCAGAATTCCTTGCCCCAGTCGTTTAAGAGATCACTATTATGAACAACCCTGGAGAAGTACAGGCCCCCTTAAGAAAATAGATTTCCACATATATGTTTATATATACTTACTCTTTTCTTGGGTTAGTGCTGCTGCTGCTGCTAAGTCACTTCAGTCGTGTCCGACTCTGTGTGACCCCACAGACGGAAGTCCACCAGGCTCCCCCGTCCCTGGGATTCTCCAGGCAAGAACACTGGAGTGGGCTGCCATTTGGGTTAGTGCAGCAGCTCACTAATCTGACTGCTGCCCCTTCTCGCCCCATTAAAGGTAATCTGTTCCTGTAAAGTGCCGGTCTCGATCTTTTTCTGAACCTCGCCTTCTCTAACTCCCTTACCCTACAAACCGAATAGATTTTTTCCAAAGAGGAAATGCAGTTGACAACAGGGATATGAAAAGATGCTCAACGTGGCTAATAATCAGGAAGATGAAATCAAAATCACCCTGAGATATCACCTCACAACTATCAGATGGCTATTATCAAAAGTCTGCAAATAACAAAATGTATGCAAGGATGTGAAGAAAAAGAAATACTTATACACTATTGATGCATATTCAAATTGGGGTATCCACTGTGGAAAACAGTTATGAAGGTGTCTCAAAAGACTAAAAATAGAATTAACATAGACCCAGCAATTCCACTTCTGGGTATATATCTCCCCAAACCCCCAAACCACTAATTCAAAGAGATACATGCACCCCAATGTTCATAGAAGCATTACTTACAACTGCCAAGACATGGAAGCATTACTTACAACTGCCAAGACATGGAAACAACCTGTGTCCATCAGCAGATGAATGGATAAAGAAGATATATAAACAATGGAATACTACTCAGCCATAAAAAAGCCATTTGTACCAACATGGATGGACTTGGAGGGCATTATGCAAAGTGAAATAAATCAGACAGAGAAAGATAAATACTGTATGATATTGCCCATATGTGGAATCTAAAAAACACAACAAACTACAATGAATATTAGTGAATATAGCATAAAACTGCTTAATAAAATGTGGAACTAGTGAATATAATATAAAAGATGCAAACACAGATATAGAAAACAAACTAGTGATTACCAGTGGGGGGAGGGGCAATACACGAGTGGGTGTAAGATAAGCTCAAGGATATATTGTACATTTTGCAATAACTTTGTAAATGGAAAATAACCTTTAAAAATTTTATAAACCTTTAAAAACTTTTAACTAAAAATTTAAAAATATTTATATTAACTTATTAAAGTCAATAACTATAATAAGAGATTTCTTTGATGAATAGAAAGATTTTAAATTGAGATATTGGGCAATACTTTCAATCTCATGTATCCTGTTTATTTCTCAACTTTGTCACACAGAATAAAAATCTTAATTCACAAACATTAGTAGTTGTAAATAGCAGGAGTGTTGCAAACCTAGCAATTTTACGGTCCTCTTTAAATCTTATTACAGAAGTCTCAAAGAAGAATAAAGAGGATTTTCTTTCAAATAGAATCAATAGAACAGTTCCAATAGCAGCTTAAATTGATGGGTGGACCCAGTCTGTTCTGAGGAAGCCAGCAGACAACCGTGGTGTGGTGAAAAAAGCACTAAACTCAGAACAAGGAGTCCCTTGACTTCCAGGTGGTGTTGGTGGTAAAGTATCCGAATGCCAGCACAAGAGAAGCAAGGGACATGGGTTTGATCCCCAAGTTGGGAAAATCCCCTGGAGTAGAAAATGGCAAACCACTCTAGTATTCTTGCCTGGAAAATTCAATGGACAGAGGAGTCTGGATGGCTACAGTCCATTGGGTTGCAAAAGCTGGACATGACTGAGTACACAAGGAGTCCCGTAACAGGGAGACCGAACAAGATACCTGGCCTCTTAGAGTCGAGGTTTTCTCATCTGTAAATGGATGCAGTAACTTCCAGGTTGTGGTAAGGATTTTATAAAACTATGTATGTAGAGTACCTAATGCTGAACCTCAAAAATTATTACTTAGTCTCAAGTTTGGGGTTAGCAGATGCAAACTCTTATATATAGAATGGATAAGCAACACAGTCCTACTGTATAGCTTTGTTGTTTAGTCGCTGAGTCATGTCAGACTCTTGGGACTCCATGGACTTTAGCCCGTCAGCCTCTTCTGTCCATAGGATTTCCGAGGCACAGGGAACTATATTCAATATTCTGTGATAATGGAAAAGGATATAAAAAAGAATGTGTATATATATCAATTCAGTTCAGTTGCTCAGTCGTATCCGACTCTTTGTGATCCCAAGGACTGCAGCATGCCGGGCCTCCCTGTACATCACCAATTCCCGGAGTTCATATGCAACTGAATTACTTTGCTGTACAGCAGAAATTAATACAACATTATAAATCAATTATATTTCAATTAAAAAATTATTGGAACATCCCTGGTGGTCCAGTGGCTAAGACTCCCAAGGCAGGGGCCCAGGTTCAACCCCTGGTCAGGGAACTAGATCCCGCATGCCACAACTAAGAGTTCCCCTGCTGCAGTTGAAGATCCCACATGCTGCAACAAAGCTCTGGCACAGCCAAATAAATAAAATAAATTAAAAACAAAAAATGTACCTTTAAAAATCATTACTTGTACTAAGATATACCTCAATAGGACACAAAGCCTTTGAAATATACTAACAGATACCAGGGGCTTCCCTGGTGGCTCAGAGGTTAAAGCGTCTGCCTCCAATGCGGGAGACCCGGGTTCGATCCCTGGGTCGGGAAAATCCCCTGGAGAAGGAAACACTTACCCACTCCAGTATTCTTGCCTGGAGAATCCCATGGACGGAGAAGCCTGGTAGGCTACAGTTCATGGGGTCGCAAAGTGTCGGACACGACTGAGCGACGGGACGGAACAGATACCAGGAGTAGGTGAATGAGCAAAGTGTGAGGGAGTACATAAGAAGACTAAGGTCACTATCTAAGACATCTTAGCTACCCAGTCAATAGGATCTAGTATTATTTCACTTTTGAGAGTTGACAGGGACCTAAGGAGTCATCTAAGCAGACCTGGAACAGAAGAACTGCTCAAATGACTCACAGACTTGTGAGGAATCATGTGCTGATGTTTAGTCAGTGAGTTTGAAGATGATCTGCTGTACAGAAAAAGTTAACTGATACAAAATATAATGGGCATCTTCCATTCTTGCCTCCCTAGCATCCATTTTCCTTTTATGTTTACAAGCACCCATTTTTCTTCTACCAGTTGCAGTCCCTGTGATTGTGGGTGGGCAGTCTATTGTAGTTCCATAGATAGATATGTGAACCAGGCTTGGCCAATCAGAGCATTGCCTCTGGGGCTGACACTGTTGATTGGCAAACCCAAACTCCCATTCCCAATCCCCTTCTCCCTAACCCACTTCAGTTAGAGCTTCTGGAAGAGCAAAATATTTTTCCCAGCCTTCCTTAAAAGTAGGAGTAGTTTTGTAACCCAGTTATGGCCCATAGGGGCTTCCCTGTGGCTCAGCAGTAAAGAACCTGCCTGCAATGCAGAAGACCCAGGTTCGATCACTGGGTTGGAAAAATCCTCTGGAGTAGGGCATGGAAACCCACTTCAGTATTCTTGCCTGGAGAATCCCATGGACAAAGGAGCCTGGCAGGCTACAGTCCACAGGGTTGCAAAGAGTTGAACATGACTGAAGCAACTGAGCATGCATGAACGTATGGCCCATAAATTTTAGACAGAAGAAACCTGCCAGGAACTTTGGGGAAAGTTTTTTCTTTTTTCATAGAGGAACATATGATATTAATGCCTTGTTTTCTCTTCTTTTTGCCTTGAACCTGCCTGTGATTTTTGGAGCTGCAGCAGACATTTTATAACCATGAGGTATAGGCTAAGAACATTTTCAAATGTCAATCCATTGCTGAACCACTAAGTCAACAGTGGCAATTGTTCACACGTCTTAATACAGAAACAACAAACAGAAAAGCTCCCTGTTTTTTAAACCCCTTATTTTGTGCTGGTAGTCAAGTTCTCTGTTGCTTACTGCTGCTGCTGCTAAGTCGCTTCAGTCGTGTCCGACTCTGTGCGACCCCATAGACGGCAGATCACGAGGCTCCGCCATCCCTGGGATTCTCCAGGCAAGAACACTGGAGTGGGTTGCCATTTCCTTCTCTGCTGTTGCTTACAGCTAAATGCATTTCTAACAGAGCATCGTAACTGATGGCAATAATTATCAAAGCCATAAAGAAAATAGAGATCACTATGGATTACTAACGATTTTTACAGTCTTCTTTGTAAGTTTCAGTATTTTAAATAAGCTTTTAGTAGGCACGTATTTACTTTGTAATCTGAGGGGAAATGAAGATTGAAACAATTAGAAAGCAACAAACCAAACTTTCAAGACCCAACGGCTAGAAGTAGCCCAATCCATAGTCAGGAGTCAGTTTCAGATGTGACCTTATTTAATAAGTGGAGATAATATTTCCTAAGTATCTACTTCATATGGATATTGTTATGATTAAATAAGACAGTGTTTATAAATGTATCTGGTGTAAATAAACTCACTTGCTGTGCTTCCTATTAAAGCAGGAGTTAGATATAAGAGACTGGGGGTTAGTGGGTAGAGGAATGAAAGACTGGGGATGAGAGCCTGAACAGCTACCCTGAGATCACACCCCCTATCCTAGTGCCTACTGCACCTCATTCTGCGTAGTCTCTACTGTCTCTTTGAAGCAGACAGCCCAGCCCACTTCATGAGCCTCTTTGAAAAGGGAAATGCCACTCCAACTCCATCTTTAGTCTCACTCATCTCTGGGATCAGATCCTCTAGTTGTTGATACTTGGTCTTTTTCACTTTCATGAAGTATGTGTATCCTTAAGGTAATTTCACAGAATTCACAGAGTTACTCCATTTCCCCATGCCGTCCCTGAAGCATTTTTCTGGCCTCTGTAGCTCTGTGTCTGTGTCTCTCTTCCACCCTCGTCTTTCTCCCTCTCTGGAGGCTAATTAGCATTCACAGATATGTTCTTTATAGCTATATCTTCAATGTTTAAAAAATGTGAATGGCAAGTGAGGTTTCTAGTCTACAGTTTCTCCTTTGAAGTCTTTTAACAAGTCACCAGGGACTGATGAAGGCGAAGAAGTGATGTCTAGAATACTGAGACAGGATCTGAGAGCTGTGGCTGATGAAGGGTGCCGTGCCCTACAATTCTCAAATCTTGAGCAAACCCCTCTGAGGCTTCCTCCCCAGCTTTCTGGAGACCTCTGCAAGAAGGATGGCGAATGCAGACTTGACCTACAGAGAGATCACAGCCACACAGATTCTCAGAGCTCCACTGACACAGAGCTGCATTCCACACGCTCGCTCTCCCACACCATGCACCCACCCTGCCCCCAACATGCCATATAGACTGCTCCACACACTCACATATAGTCTGTGCTCACACTCAGCCCACAAACCAGAGACACACAATAGCTACTTGCTGCGTGCTACACATTGTTCTCAAATCATTATACAAATTGTGTGCAGTAGAAGTTATTAACCACCTTTTCCTGGATGAGGAAACAGGCTCATAAATGTGAAGTCACTTGCCTGAAGTCACAGAACTGGTAAACTGCAGCGTGTGCTGTGTGTGCTCATTCACCCAGTCATGTCTGACTCTTTGTGACACCATGGACTGTAGCATGAGTTTCCTAGGTGGCGCTACTGGTAAAGAACCTACCTGTCTTTGAAGGAGATGGAAAAGATGTGGGTTCGATCCCTGGGGCAGGAAGATCCCTTGGAGAAGGGCATAGCAAGCCACTCCAGTATTCTTGCCTGAGAATCCCGTGGTCAGAGGAGCCTGGCAAACTACAGTCCATAGTGTCACAAATAGGTGGACATGACTAAAGTGACTTAGCATGCACACACGGGAAGTAGCACAGTAGGCTCCTCTGTCTGTGGGATTTTTCAGGCAAGAGTACTGGAGTGGGTTGCCATTTCCTTCTCCAGGGGATCTTCCCAACTCACTGGACCCTAATCTCAAATCGGTCTGGTTCTTCCGCTGTGCTGTGTTGCCTTCTGGTTCAAAGCTGGACTCTAACACAGATTAGATTGTTAGTGTATAGAACACTCAGTCTTATAGGTCTTGATGGGAAGAAGCCGTTTTTTTCTGCAGACAATTTGATTTTCTGCAGAAAGGAAGCTTGGTGCTTAAATAAGCTTCATCAGTGTTTTTTCTCTCTCCCTCCTCCTCCTCTTAATATTTGTTGGAGTTGAATTTTAATTGAAAAATAAGCTTTAAGCACTCACTTAATTAGTCACTAGAAATAATTTCAGTCAAATGGCAGAGAAAATATCCAGAGAGAAATGCGGAGCTGAGCCACTTCCTTCAGACCCTTGTCTAGCCCGGGAGCAGCTCCTACAGCATCCATGGAGCAGGGACCTCCATGACTTCAGAGAAGCCACAGCCTCCAGCAGCTGGCAGCAGCTGGCAGCAGCTACATTAAACCTAAGTCAATGTTGTTACCTCCAGCTCCAGACTTGGGGAAAGTCATGATTCAGAGATAAAGGAAAAGACATAATTATTTGATTCATTTTCTAATAAAATGAAGTTTAAAATTATCAGAGGAAGGAGAAACACGTCTAACACGTTTTTAACCCCTAGTCTCCCAGAGCAACCCCTCTGCAAATCCTAGAATGGAAGAATAGAAAGGCATCTATTAACATGGGCTGTTAGAGGAAGGTCTCCTGTGATGCTAAACGTACTCATCACCTGCAGACCTGTGCACACGCATACACATGCACACACGCACACTTCAAAAAGACATGCAGAGCCTTGGGCATATTCCTCAGAACATGGCAGCAATTCAACAAGCATTTATAAGATTAGACTCCGTCTGTAAGAAAGACAGAAAATAGAATGAAAGCAAACAAAAAACCATTTTTGTTGAATAAACAGATAAATGATCAAATAAATATTTGTTCCTATAACAGATACATAGTGAGCAACTGTTACATGCCAGGCACAGTGTTTGGAGGCTGAAGCTAAACAGCAAACAATAAATGGTAAATAAAGCACAGCCCCTGGCCTCTGTGCTTACGGCCTGTTGGGAGAAAAAAACAAGTAAGCTGGCAACTTCAAACCCCTGTGATAGATGCTGTAATCTCAACTCTGTTCAGGCTTACATTCTACCTTCTTGTTCCCAGATTGATTTACAAATCACACAAAGTCCCAAGCAAAATCCCAGCAGGGCTTTTTGTAGAAATTGACAAGCTGAATTATAAAATTCATATGGAAAAGTAAAGGATCTGGAATAGCCGAACAACTTTAAAAAGAAGAACGAAACTGAAAAACCAACCTGATTTCAATACTTATTACACAACTAAGGCAATCAAGACACTGTGGTCTTGCCATCAAGTGCGCCTGGGAGGTGGAATGTGAGCGGTCATTGAGACAAGAGACTACATAGGCGTGCCATGCCATAGTCTGGGATTCTGTTCTGTTTCTATCTCCAGCTGGCTGTGTCTCTGTGCTTCAGAGCAGGGGAAAATAAGATAATGGCTAGCTGGAGAAGACTTTTGAGAGTCCCTTGGACAGCAAGGAGCTCAAGGCAGTCAATCCTAATGGGAATCAACCCTGAATATTCATTGGAAGGACTGATGCTGAAGCTGAAACTCCAATACTTTGGCCACCTGATGCAAAGAGATGATTCACTGGAAGAGGCTCTTGATGCCAGGAAAGATTGAGGGCAGGAGGAGAAGGGGGAGACAGAGGATGACATGGTTAGATAGCATCATTGACTCAATGGACATGAGTTTGAGGAAACTCTGGGAGATAGTGAAGGACGGAAGGCTGGTGTTCTGCAGTCCATGGGGTCGCAGAGTCAGACACGACTTAGCGACTGAACAGCAACAGTGTTTTCTCACAGCTCTGAGAGGCCGTGTCTCTGAATCGGGCCAACTGTAAGGAGGCATGGTTATGGTCTACACCATCAACCTCTCTGTGCTGCTGTATCCTCTCCTGAGCTGTGGAGATAAGTGTCATACCTCCTAGGGCTAGGGTGGTGCTGGGGTTAAACAGTTGCTGTAAGTCAAGTGTTTAGAACAGTGGTTACCAAATTTCTCACTCCCATCCCATCTGCTCTGAGTCCATCTTTCCTCTCTTCTGATCTGCCCAGGGCCCAGTCCCCTCCACCCTGATTTGTCTTTCCCCAGGAATCAGGCCAGGAAGATGGGGAAGGGGAGGGAGAAGAGGAGGGAGTGAGGAAGGGTAAAGAAATGAGGGGGGTTAGGGAATGGAGGTTTCTTTTCTTTTCCTTTCCCTTTTTTTTTGGAGGGGTGGGGGTGGGGCAGATTTCCACACCGGGTCTTAGATCCATTCCAACCCTGCACTTTGGTGGAGAGAAATATTACTGTGCTGTAATCCTTCTGTATTAGGCAAGTTCCTTATCCTCAAGGTCATGCCACCAGATGCTAGCCCAGCTCAGCCTCACTCTAAGTTCAGGCCTTTTCTACCTTCCCACCCCAGGAGCCAACAGGGAGTGTCCATCTCCCCCCACCCCCGCCAACTCCCTTTGGAGGGTGTATGTCCTACCCCATCCCGGCAGGCAGCTCTCTCCACTTTCTCCTTATCCTCTGCTCCCCAGCGCTAACTGCCCCCAGCAGCCTGACAAACCTCTCTGCACTAAAGCAGCCTTGCTTGCTTCACTTCTCCTCCCCTTTCAACTTCTGTCAACTTCTCTACATCCAATGTTTGATATTCTCTGATGTCTTCTGACCTTAGGACAAGGATTAAATTGTTAGTTGGCAAATTACAATGTTCACTGAGTTTGTGACTTTGGTAAATGTCACCAGTGGAATCCACCCATTGCCCTTCCAGTTCCTATCCCAGATTAATGAAGTAGGGGAGCAGAAGGACAGGGGTGGGCCTCCCATCAGCTGGAGGGGTCGAATGCTTTAAGTGCCTTCCCCCAGCCCAGGGTTGGGTGTTGCCCTGGTGAGCAGGGGCACCTGGAGCTCTGTGTCCTTTGTGCTGTACTAAGTTGCTTCAGTCGTGTCCGACTCTATGCGACCATATGAACTGTAGCCCGCCAAGCTCATCTAGGTAAGAATACTGGAGTGGGTTGCTATGCCCTCCCCCAGGGGATTTTCCCAACCCAGGGATTGAACCGGCATCTCTTATGTTGCCTGCATTGGCGAGGCGGGTTCTTTACCCCTAGCGCCATCTGGGTGTTGCCTGTAATTACAGGCACAGTGACATTTCGGAGGCTGAGCCTGCCTGTTTACCTGTTTCAGGTTTAATGGTTTCTACATCTTTCCACCAGAGCTCACTTTCTTCTCTCCTCTCTTATCATCAGAATAAGATGATGGCGGCTTCCCTGGTGGTTCAGTGGTAACGATTCCTATGCTCCCATGAGTACCCCTCTTCCTGTGCCATGTGAGTGACCTTAGGGAGGGAAAGAAAAGAGGGCCTTCTTCCCAGGTCCTCCTGGTCTGACAGGGGACAAATGCTTGCCTCTAAGCACACATCTAAGGACCCAGAGGCCATGCAGGAATGTATACAGTAAATATTGGGCCAGCATGTGTTGGAGGGCAGCATCAACCCAGGACACTAGCCTGACGTTGGGGGGAGGGGTGCTGGAGGGATGAGGAGGCTCAGGTAGGATGAATGGGGTAGCCCTGCTGCATCTGCATCTCCCATAATGACATGTTTGCCAGAGATTAATTTCTCCTCAAAGGAAACTCACTCTTAGAGCCTTCATCTGTGTTAATTTCAGAGCAATTTAGCTTTCCCTGATCCAGGGACAGGCGGAAATACAGTGGGACAGCAACCCAAATGTAGTATTTATTCTTTGGCACACAGCACCCTGCCTTCAGCCCATGTTCCCACCCAACCTTCTCCCATCCCAGGAGATCAGAACAGCAAATGTTTCTTTCATGCCGGTTGCTCTATACAGACTCATGTGTTCCTTGTAACACCACAGCGAACATACTGTTATTAACTCTATATTGTGTGTGTGCATAGTCGCTCAATCATGTCTGACTCTTTGCAACCTCATGGATCATAGCCCTCCAGGCTCCTCTGTCCATGGGGATTCTCCAGGCAAGAATACTGGAGTGGAGTGCCATGCCCTCCTCCAGGGGATCTTCCCAACCCAGGGATCGAACTCAAGTCTCCTCCATTGCAGGCAGATTCTTTACCATCTGAGCCACACAGTGAGGTTAAGTAATTTTCCTAAAGGCACTCAGCTAATAATTGATGGGACCTGGTTCAAAGTCTAGAGACCTGATTTCAAGGTCACAGTCTGAACCACTGGGCATCACAGCCTCTTGGATAAGCCACAGTCTATTTTCTCTACATAGAGCAGTCACAGCAAAGGCCTCTCTGGAAGCCTGGGGCTTAGGCAGTTCCAGGAACCCTTTGTCAGGGGCTGGTGGAGGCCAGGTCTTGGTTTGAGGCACTTTGAGTGACAAGTACAAGAGTGGAGGGGTACTGTCTATAACAACATAAATGGGAAAAGATTTGGAAAAAGGTGTACTTTTCTGTACACCTGAAACTAATGCAACATTGTTAATCAACTATAATCCAATATAAAATTTTTAAAAATATATTTTAAAGGATGGTGAGGGACCTGGAGCAAATGAACTCAGAACCACCAGCAGCTGTGAGGCAGCAACCATGGGAAATCAGCTTAGAGGAGTTATAGGAGCCATTCCTTTTGGCTTTCACTTCTCAGACAGGGCTCTCAGTCCAGAGCACAACTGATCTACCCAAGGTTGCCCAACACAGGGACAAGGATGACTCTAGGCAGTGTGGCTCTGGGCTGCCATGATCCTCTCTGACTTCTGCTTGCATTCCCACTGCTCTCTCTGCACCTCTTGGTACTTCCCCTCCCCAGAGAGTAACTCTGCCAAATGAGACAGCTGTCCTTTCTGCCCTCCAGTCTCCACCCTGGACCACTTTGACTGCTCAGGGCAATGAGGCTGACTGAGATCTGAGATGCCTGGCAGGCTGGAAGGTTAAGGAAGAGCCAAGCTGCAGCCAGACCAACCTACTGAGAGACTTGGCAGGACCTCAGCCCAGGAGGCCTTGTAACTTGGGGATCAGAGAGAGAATCACAATACAAGTGGAATACCTTGGGTTCCTTGGTCTAAGTTGACTTAAAGTTCAGGTCTGTGATTTTCACAAGACTCAGGTCTGCAGCTATGCCCAAGGCCCTGATGACTGAGCACCAGGTATGGATCCAGCCACCCAATAGCTATGGTTTGTGAATGAGTTCTATTCTTTTATCTGAATGACAGGATTATAATAATTCTTTACTCAAAAGAAAAATAGGTGCTGACACTGATTTTGGAAAATGATAAGTCCTCTCCCTTCCATCCTTCTCCATGTCAGTCTCTCTCTCCCCTTATTCTCACTGGCCTGTCAACCAAGAGTTAGTCAGCTTGTGATTCTTTATACCCAAGTATATAGAACTTCCTCAGCCCACTGCCCTCTCTCCCTGACCCACACTGTTGTGAAGACAAAAAGGACAAAGCACATAGAAATGCTTTGACCATGGCCAGGTGCTTTGCAAACATTAAATGCATGTCCAAGTCTGTATAAAGCCTTTTCTATAGACTGTCAGGAAATCTGTGAGTTCTTCAGTCTTCGTCTTCCCTGCCAGAGGAGTGGGAAGACTAGCCTGCCACGGACTGAACTGAATCCCCATAAAATTCATGTTAAAATTTTCCACAGTGGCATTAGCATCGAACTGGTTTCCCCTAGATCAGTGATCCAAGGGAGAAGGTGAAAGTCAATGCTTTTATAAGCTAATATAAGTTATACTCCCTGATTTCTGCAATACTGCTATGAACTTGTGTTCCCTCAGAATTTATATATTGAAGACATAATCCTCAAATGTAATGATATTTGGAAGTAGAGTCTTTGGGAGGTAATTCAGTCCTGAGGGTGGAGCCTTCTTCATGAAAGAGATTAGTGCCCTGATAAGAAGAGACACAAGAGAGATGATACCTCTCTCCATCACATGCGGATACAGCAAGAAGGCATCCATCGTCAAACCAGGAAGAGGGTCCTCATCAGGAACTGAATTGACTGGCACCTTTATCACAGCCTCCAAAACTGTGAGAAATAAATTTCTGCTGTTTAAGCCACACAGTCTACTATATTTTCGTTTCAGCAGCCCAAACAAAACAAATGTGATACTGGTTGCACAGATCAGTCATATTCTATATGAAAGATGGGACCTGAATAAAAAAGGTTTTCATTAGGTGCCATCTTAAATGCAGGCTACCACAAGTGCCAAGGTAATTTAACAGGGAAAAGATAGTCTATTCAATGAATAGTGCCTGAATAGTGCCAGAATAGTGGGATCAGTTCAGTCGCTCAGTCGTGTCCGACTCTTTGCGATCCCATGAAATGCAGCACGCCAGGCCTCCCTGTCCATCACCAACTCCCAGAGTCCACCCAAAGCCAAGTCCATTGAGTTGGTGATGCCATCCAACCATCTCACCCTCTGTCGTCCCCTTCTCCTCCTGCCCTCAATCTTTCCCAGCATCAGGGTCTTTTCCAATGAGTCAGCTCTTTCCATCAGGTGGCCAAAGTACTGGAGTTTCAGCTTCAACATCAATCCTTCCAATGAACACCCAGGACTGATCTCCTTTAGAATGGAATGGTTGGATCTCCTTGCAGTCCAAGGGACTCTCAAGAGTCTTCTCCAGCACCACAGTTCAAAAGCATCAATTCTTCGGCGCTCAGCTTTCTTCACAGTCCAACTCTCACATCCATACATGACCACTGGAAAAACCATAGCCTTGACTAGACGGACCTTTGTTGGTAAAGTAATGTCTCTGCTTTTTAATATGCTGTCTAGGTTGGTCATAACTTTCCTTCCAAGGAGTAAGCGTCTTTTAATTTCATTGCTGTAATCACCATCTGCAGTAATTTTGGAGCCCAGAAAAACAAAGTCTGACACTGTTTCCACTGTTTCCCCATACAGAAAAAAATGAACCTCAACTCCTCACAACACATTTAACTTTAAATGAACCACAAAGCTAAAACTCTTATGTGTAGGATAGGAAAACAAAGGAGAAAATCTGTGCAGCCTTGCATAAGGTAAAGGTTTCTTAAGGAAGACCCCAAAATCACAAGCCATGAAAGAAAATACTGATCATTGGACTTCATAAAAAATGAGACACTCTTTGAAACATAATTAACAAAATGTAAGACTCACCTGGTGGTACAGTGGATGAAGATCGGTGTGATCCCCAGTCAGGGAAAATCCCACATGCCTCGGAGCAACTAAGCCTGTGCACAACTATTGAGACCATGTGCCAGCACTACTGAAGGCTGTGTGCCTAGAGCCTGTGCTCCACAACGAGAGGCCACCGCAACGAGAAACCTGTGCACCTCAATAAAGAGTAGCCTCTGCTCACTGCAGCTAGAGAAAACCCTCACGAAGCAACGAAGATCCAACAGAGCCAAAAATAAATAAATTAATTTAAAAAAAAGAAAATGTAAAGGCAAGCCACATATCATGAGAATATATATGCAAAACATAAAGGAAAAAGGATTTATACCTGAAATACATAAAGAACTTTTACAGTGCAATAATATAAAACAAATAACCTGAAAAAAAAAAGAACAAAAAATTTGAACGGACATTACACAAAAGAAGGTACAAGAATTTTTAAAAACATGAACACATGAAAAGTTGCTCAACATCATAAGTTATTAGAGAAATGAAATTTTAAAAATGCAATGAGATACACCTCAACATTTACTAGCTAACTAAAATTTAAAAGACTAACAATACCAAATGTTGGTGAATTTGTGGAGATGACTGGAACTTTTATATACTATTGGTTATAGTGTAAAACGATTCAACCACTTTGGAAAAAGTTTGACACTTTCTTATAAAATTAAAAATTCACTTTTCATATAACCTAGGAATTCCATTTCTAGATAATTACCTAGAAAAGTGAAATTATATATCCACACAGATTTGTTCAAATGTTCCTAACAGCTTAATTCAAAATAACCAAAAACTGGGGAAAAGTCCAATATCCATAAACAAGAGAAAGGATAAACAAATTGCAGTGTAACCAGATAACACAACATTACTCAGCAATAAAAAGGAGTAAACAACAGATCCTTCCAACAGTATTGTTAGGGGAAGCACACTGATTGAAACCGCCCACCCTGGCCAGGCACCATAGTAACCATTTGCATGAGCTGTTTTATGACAGGAGATCCTGATAAGGAATATTAACTAATAAGCCACCACCAACCGGAAGAATTCAGGAAAGGTGGAAAGGAGACACCAGGTGTCCGTCCACTTCCCAGAATCCCCCTCTCTAGCCTCCATCTTGGCTGAGCGATGCGTGCGCCTCCAGGAAAGACTCTGAATTAAAATGCCTGGTCAAAGACCACCCAGAAACTAATCCCGTCACCATAAAACCCTAGACTGTGAGCCACAGGGCAGAGCAGTTCTTCTGGGTTCCCTTACCCTACTGCTCTCCACCCGGGTGCCCTTTCCCAATAAAATCTCTTGCTTTGTCAGCACGTGTCTCCTGCGACAATTCTTTTCCGAGTGTTAGACAAGAGCCCAGTTTCGGGCCCTGGAAGGCGATCCCCCTTCCTACAACAGTATGGGTTCTCATCATTATGCTAAGTATAAGAAGTCATACACAAAACAGTTCACAGTGTATGAGTCCATGTATATGAAATTCTAGAAAGTACGGAAAAATATAACATGTGGTGGCAGAAAGTAGTCCAGTGGTTGCCTGGAGCCCAGGTGAGGGGGCGGGGAGGTGGGGGAGGGTGGGGACGGGGTGGGCGATGTTGGGGTGGGGTAGCGGCGTGGGAAGAGACGTGGTGGGGAGGGGAGCCTGGGGTCAGGCACAGGGGACAAAGGTGCTTCCGAGGAGAAGGAAGTGCCCTGTATGTTGATCATGGTAGGGGGTTACAAACGTGTTGAACTTCATCAAAAAGTCCACCTAAAACGGATGCTTAATAAAAGCATAAACTATCTACCTCAGTAAAGATGACTTTTAAAAGTAAGGAGGCGCAGCATTTAATTGGGCTTCAATGTGAACAGACAGCATCTGTTTACCTCTCCCCTGGCACCCTCTAGGCCCTGGTCCTTCCTGCCCGGAGACTTCCCACGAGTGCCTCAGCCGACCGTCGGGAGGAATCCCCGGGTTAACAACCCTTGGCAGCTCTGGTGTTCTCCCGGGCCGGGAGAGGGAGCGGGCGAGGGCTTTCACTGTCGCACCCTCGGCGGACGCGGGGCTAGCGGCGCCCAGGCCAACTCCGCCGCGAGCGCGGAGCGGGCGTGGCGCGTCCCCCCGGAGATGCACAGCGCTCAGCCGGAACGCGGACGTCTCGCGGTACGTGCCCCCGCTGCGGCGCGGACGTGGGCGGGACGCGGAGGGCGCCGAGTGCGCCCGAGCCTCGGGATGGCTCCGTCGCGGCCAGACGCCCGGGTTGCGCTGAGTCGGCGGGACGCGCGCCGGACGCTGTCCACCGCGGGCTACCCGGCGCCGGGGGCTTGGGCGTGGCGGGAAGGGGTCGGGGCGAGGCGGACCGGCGGGAGTCAGGCGGGCGGGCGCCGCCTAACGGGGAAGCCGAGTGCGGTTGCCCGAGCGCGTTGCAGGAAGGAGGAGCCTCCGCCTCGAGAGGATACCTGAGCGAGCAGAGCCCCACCTGGGGATGACGCGCTCTGACCCGCTGAGTCCCGCTAATCGGCCCTGGGGTCAGCCCCCCGCCTTCTGTGGTGAGGCCGCCTCTCCGTGGGCCCCCTTCCCGGAGGCAGAGCCCTCACTCGGGACCTGACCCCTGCTGAGAGTAGCCAGCCGTCTTCTCGGCCCTCCGCGCTCTACAGCTCTCTCTCTCTCAGGCGACTCGCAGGGTTGCAGGAGCTCGCCCTCTCAGAACCGCTGCCTGCCGACCGCCTCCGGCAGGTTCAGGGTCTCCAGCAGCGGCACCGGTGCCCTCAGAGACACACCCCCTCCCCCAAATCTTGCACACAACCCTCAGTCTCCCCGACACAACACACACACACACACGACCCTCCCCCCATTACCTCTCGCCCCGGTCCCTCTTTTACATCTTCGAATTGACTGTTGTCTACAATTGCAACCAATTGTTTCTGTGTAAACTTAATTAAAATATTTTCCTGGAAAGATTGTTGATGTTCAGTCGGCTTACTAGCAAGCAGCTTAATTTTTAAAAATCAGTGACTAAGAGCAAACAGCATTTGCGCGTGTCATTTACTGGTGGCTGGCTACCCTGCGGGCGCTTGTGTGAACATTAGGGTAAAATCGACCTTCCTGTTCAGAGCGATGGTGAGAACCTCCACCCTCCAGCTTAGAGAGCTGTCCTGGGTATCACACTCAAGGAGGAAAATTCAGCTTCTCATTTTCTCGGTCATCAGTGCCTCTAGACTTAGTCTTTGGCTAGTCCTTAGTGCAGGGTGGGAGTTGGCTGCTACTGCGCTGCTGCTCTTGCTGGCTTCCCAGGTGGAGCCAGTGGTAAAGAACCCTTCTGCCAATGCAGGAGAGCTAAGCGATGCAAGTTAGATCTTTGGTTGTGGAAGATCCCCTGGAGGGGTGCAGGGCAACCCACCCCAGTATTCTTGAATGGAGAATCCCAAGGACACAGGAGCCTGGCAGGCTACAGTCCATAGGGGCCCACAGAGTTGGCCATGATTTAAGTGACGGAGCATAGCCCAAAAAAGAGACTCCAGTGAAGGGGCTGCAGACCTGGAGAGGGCAGCATGTTGGTATGCTGGGCTTTTAGTATCTTTCAAGCAGTATATTGGCAGTCACTGCCTTGTGCATAGGGTCAGTGCTGGCTCTGAGATCTCTATGACAGTAGCAGGAAAGAAAAAAGTAAGCATCCATTAGGGAATGGAGAAAGATTTCAGAGTTTGAAAATATACTAGTCTTCCACCCTCTTCCCCCTTCTCCTGCACCCCGAGCCAACCACTGCTTTTGAGTCAAAGTGTTCTTATTTCTTACCTGGATAATTGCCAAAACTGGTAACTGATTTCCCTGTCTGCATATTCACACTGTCATCTGGTCTTACATCTGTCTCTAAAGTGGCAATCTGCCTCTTCCCTTGTCCCTGGGCCTTAGTAAGCTCCTCCATTGTCTTGAAATAGAACTCAAACCACACGGTGTCCAGCTTCTTTCTGAGCTTACCCTTGGCCGACCTTCAGCCGCATTTCTCACCATCTCTACGTACCCGCTATATTCCAGCCACAGCTAGCTATTTACTTGAACTTGTCTCCAGCTTTCCTCCTTTGCAAATACTTTTCCTCAGCCTTTACGCCTCTTTTCCTTCCAACACACAGACACACACCTTTCACATGGTCGATTCCCACGCAGCTCTAAAGACCCGGTCCTCAGGATGCCTTCCCTGTGCTGGACCTAGTTTCTTTTCCAGATATTTCCTCCTGTAGCACGGAGGACACACCTCTCTGATGGTGCACTGACGAGCCAGTCTGTCCCCTGGCCCCGTTCACCTTCCCTAAGTATTAACTGTAAAGTATTTGGACTTGAGCAGCTCAGTCCCTGAGGAGATGACAAGAAAACTCTTCATGTGTAGTGAAAGGATATGAGCTTTAGAACTAAGTGGACTTGGGTTCAAACTTCCGATTTTTTTGCTGTGCAGTTTTTAGCAATTTACTGAACCTCTGTGAATCTTAAGATTCCTTGTCTGTAAAATCAGAATAATAATACCTGCCTCATGGAATTATTGTGAGCATTAAATGAGACAATTCATATTAAAAATATCTGTTCCTCAATTCTCACTTACATGTGCTTTTCCTGGTTCTGACGACCTGGCTAGTGAGACAGCTATTGAAGGTCCTTAGACATTTTTTTCCTTTCTGAGCATCTGCATCTACAGACAGTTGTTGATAACATTTACCTTACAGGGATTTATGGAGATGAGATGATTCAAGGTATATGAAAACAGTTTATTGAATTTAAATACATGGTAGGACCCAAGCAGAAAACACTTTTATTCTTTACCATACCTTCACCTTTAACCTCAACACATGGACTCATTGTTTGTGGTTCTGGATGAAACTTCAGGCAGTTTCTGTATATTTTCCTGTTCACCTTCAAGTAGTAAATAGTCCTGATCACTTTCATGAATGGGAAAATTGAAGAAAATAATTGGTTAATATTTACATTAATACATTCATGTTAATGTAAGGAAGAAGTACTAATTACTAGTCTTCATTTCTGTAATGGGTCATGTAGTCAAAGTTGGCATTTTTAATTTCTCTGCTATTCACTCCATATTCCTTTAGCTTTCAGCAAATACCTCATCTAATATAGTCGCTGAAAGACACATACATATATATCATATTTTACTTATGTATAACTAATCTAGGCAGACAAATTAATTTCTAAGCCGGCAGAGCCTGAAGTTGTGGGTCTGGGAAGGAAAAATTCCTTTGGGGATCACTAAGAGTAACAATAAAGGAGCCATTCCCATCCCATTCCAGTGCCTTAATTTTCAGATTCATGAATCCCAGCTATGCGAGAAATAGCACTGTATATTGGTCACTGATTCAGGGCATATACAGCATCCTGGGGACATTACCTAAGCCCTGCCCAGTGTTGGCACTCAGCTTGTGTTGTAACTAAGTCTCAAAAAAAAAAAAAAGAAACACACCATTCTTTCAGGCCATTTAATTCAAGGTGATCAGACATATGAAACCTGTGAATTCTATGATCATGAGCCCTTTACCATACATATCTCATTTACTTTTAAATGAGTTCCTTGGTCAGACACTATGCTTGGTGGAATGCTGTGAGAATGAACAATATTCTAGAAGTCCATGCTGCTGCTGCTGCCGCCAAGTCACTTCAGTCGTGTCCAACTCTGTGTGACCCCGTAGACGGAAGCCCACAAGGCTCCCCCGTCCCTGAGATTCTTCAGGCAAGAACACTGGAGTGGGTTGCCATTTCCTTCTCCAATGTGTGAAAGTGAAAAGTGAAAGTGAAATCGCTCAGTTGTGTCTGACCCTTAGCGACCCCAGGCTCCTCCATCCATGGGATTTTCCAGGTTATAGTACCGGAGTGGCTTGCCATTGCCTTCTCCAAGAAGTCCATAGATGGTAGTTTTGGCAGAAGCAGGTGAGCAAGGAAGGAAAACTCATGTTCAGATCAATAGCTCATATTAGGTGTCAGAAGATGTCTGCTCCAGTAAAGAAACCACGTCTGGGACAGAAACTGAAAATAGAGTCTGCCTGGTTAAGTTTACAATAACTCACTGTCATTTTCAAGATCTGTCTGTCTTCTATACAGAGGAAACACAGAACAAGTCTTGTTGGCTATATGGTTTCTCTGCAATGACTTGCTCTGCTATCATAGCAGGAAAGAGTAGTCACAGACAATAATAAGCAAATGAGCATGGTTATATTCCAATAAAACTTTACAAAGACAGGTGGTGGACCAGATGTGGCCCATGGGCTTTGGTTTGCAGACCCCTGCACTAGGCTCTAAAGAAGCCTTAAGCCATCAAAACTGGCTGCACAAGTCTTCCAAAGACTGATAAGGGCTCCATTCTGTCTCCTCCAAGAAGGACAGAACTCAAGTTTAATTAGTTCATATAGTGCTTTGGTGTTCTTCTGAATGAGCGATCTCAATCCCTGCCTTTTATCCCATCTCCCCTCTTTCTGTGTAGACATCGCTCAGTGCTTCCCTTTCTTATTCATTCTGTCCTTTTGAACGTACAGGGTCAAGCGATTTTAAAGTGAGGCTCTTTCACATTCATCCTTGCTAACATTCTGGCTTCTTTTCAGATCCCTCATCTATACTAGTGTAAGAGGCAATGTGCAGTAGGATGAAGAGCACTTGTCTGGATCACTGGGCAGGATCTGCCACCAGCTTGCTGTGTGATTTTGAGCAAATTACCTTACCTCTCTGAGCCTTCCTTTTCTCTTCTGTTAAATGAGGGTGTTGGTTAATGATCTCTAAAATCCCTTCTAGCTCTAAGATTGTGATTTTAGGAAGTGGCGGCTTCAACTCCAGCCAACTGTCAGGGGCTGACAGTTAATTAGGATGTCACTCACAGACCTTAATGAAACTGCCAGGAGGCCACAGAAATTAGCCATATGATCTGCAGTTGGCAACCTTCCTTCCAAAGCTGGGTGGGTAGGGTTACCAGCCAACTTCAGGAAATCTGAGAGCCCATCCCACTTAAGGGAGAAAGGGAACACAAAATGATTCCAGGACCTCTGTGCTCCAGGAAAATTCATTTGCATTCCTATACTGCAATTGAGATAGCTACAAAATGTGCACAAATATTGACTTAGTTGGAAGCAGGATCCAAGGGAGCTTCTGGTGGTAGATGGCATGCTTTTCCTTCTCCACCAGATCCTGTTGTATGGGGCTCTCCTGACCATATAAAGAATACCCCTCAAAGCCCACCAAATAAACATATGAATGGGTCAAGAGGAAATGGAGGCTTTAAGGAGTTAAAAAAACGAATGAGCAAACCCCAGCATGTGCCAAAGGAAAGTAGTCTTCTCTGAAGCAAGGATGAGCAAGGTCAGGGAAGACCAAGGAGCCTGGATGAGGCAGGAGCTGGTGGCGGTTGGCAGCTCGGGTATAGTATCACCCCCCAGCTCACAGTCCAGTGGCTGTAGATGCAGCAGATAGGCAGGAGACTGGAGCCCTCTCCCTCCGTCCTGGACACAGTCTCAAGGGATGGGAAGGGAGTAGAGAAGCCTGCATCCTGGCTTCGAGGAGAGCAGGCTCTTACTCTCCAACTCCGTTAAAGCTGTCTCATTTGTAGCCTAAATAATTCACTCGCCAATCTCTCAAGGAACATTAGAAGAAAAACAAAACCCGACCCAGCCCTCCAGCTCAGGTTCCCACTGCACTGAAGGCAGGCAGAGAGGCAGACCCAAGCTGCAGAGATGGCCTGCCTCCAAAGGTTCATTGGGGCTGGCAACCTTCCCAAAATTGCCAGGGGCCTGGTTTTGTATAGCCCTTGAATTAAGAATGGTTTTCACAAAGGTTTTAATTTCTAAAAGTTTTTAAAAAACAACATGAAACAAAATAAACAATAAAGATGAATATGCCACAGAGACTGCCTGTGGCCTGTGAATATTTACTATCCTTTCCAGAAAGTATGCTGCTGCTAAGTCACTTTAGTCGTGTCCAACTCTGTGCAACCCCATAGACGGCAGCCCACCAGACTTCTCCATCCCTGGGATTCTCCAGGCGAGAATACTGGAGTGGGCTGCCATTTCCTTCTCCAATGCATGAAAGTGAAAAGTGAAAGTGAAGTCCAGAAAGTATGCCAATCCCTTAATTCATTCCAAAATCTTGAAGGAAGCAATGACCACCTTTGACCTACTCTTTGACTACCCCACCCTTAGGACCCCACTGTGTGCAAAGAGATTCAAAGTTGTCAGAATTCTAACAGTAACAGTCTTGCTTGAAGCCAGCATCATTGTTCATCCTGTTAACAAAAGCAACGAAAAGGCAAAAACAAGAAGATAAACCCCAGAGTGGGGTGAATGTTCTTGATTTTTGGACATGGGGAGGGAGGGAGGGAGAGAGAGTAGCAGGAGGGGCTGAGACTAAGCCCCAACCCTGATTTGTCTTCTCTTGAGAGTCAGAATTCAGCACTGTGCCAGCTGGTCTCTACTGACCATCACAAGGCCCATCACATCCTGTAGTCCTGGTGATCCCAGTCGATCCCAGCTGATGCCAGTAGTCACTGAGGTTGTCTGTGATTTTCTTACTGATGAGACATCCAAGTAATTTGCATCTCTGAGGCCTGTGTATCTGTCATCTCCAAAGTATTTAGGGTGCCAACCTCACTGGCTGACCCTCAGGCCTGGATAGTCTCTATCCAGCCCACCAGGGGCTCCCCCGCTGCCCAGTAGGGCCTTAGAAGGAAGAGGACTCTGACCAGCCAGCCCTGGACGCTACCTAGATCCTCTCTTGAAGCCAGAGTCCCTGAGAGGTGCAGACTCCTAAGGACTCTGGAAGAGACAGGTTCGAGAGGACAATGAGGCTGCCAGCTCAGAGTGCCCACCTGTAACTGGACTGTCAGGAGTCTGTTTGGAGGTTTTGGGGCTGAGGGCAGAGTGGAGATCCAGTGACCCCACATCCTGGTGGGTAGATGTTCTGGATTATTTCAGAGAGGAGTCACCTTTGTAAAAGTTCTTGCTCAGGATCATTTTGCTGTCTGGCCAGTTCTTTGCAGATTCCTGTTCTTGAGCTAAAAACAGCATGGAAGACCCAGGCTGCAATCCTAATATCCAGGCTAAGCGAAAGGTTAGCAGTCTTAGAGATTTAGGAGCCCAAGCTGTGAGACCTTGGGCCAGTCATCTCATCTCTGTGGGACTCAGTTTTGTCATCTGTTAGAATGAGCAAACAAACAAAAACTTGGGGTACCTGGGTGGGTGTGGTTTTACAGTCCTGTCCAGCCCATACCCAGCATGCCCAAAGCAGGCAAGGCCCCTGCAGAAGCTTTTAGGGAAAGTTGTTTGGCTTCATCTTGGCTTTCCCTTCCCAGGTCAATTCAGTCCCATTCAAATGAGATACAGTTAGTCAGACATCAGGGGAGAGTTTTCCTTTAGCAGGTCAGCACTTGCTGGGGATTCAGAGGGACATAAAGTAGGGAAGTAGTGGGTGGTGAATATAACCTCTTGTCTTTGTGCCCTGTGGCTAGAGGGTGGCCGATGAGCTGTGGGAGTCCCCTCCCCAAACCCCAACACGCTCACAGCATATGGTCCAGAAACCACAGTCTGATACCACATGCTTTAGTCTAAGTTATCAAGATTGCCTTTCATCAGCTCTCCAACTTCACTGAACATTCCTTAAGGGTAGGGATTGTATCTTGACCTTCTTCTGTCTCCCAGGAGAGCCCAGCATCACAGGTATGTGACTGGAGATGGGCCTGGAGATATGAGGTCTGGATCTGCTGAGAAGTTTGACTGCAATGCCCCTGGAAAGAGTCCGTGTACTGGGCAGAGGGTATGGGTCCAGATAAGCAAATCCTGATATTTGCCGGCTGATAACTGGACACCCTTCTCTCGTCCATGTCTCAATCAAGCTGTCAGGTCATGACCCCAAGAACTATTGTGTCACCTAGAAAGCAAGTGATGCAAGAAGGTTAGAGAAGGGAATGCCTGTGCTATCCCAGCATGCCAGAGATTCCCCTGGATATGCAGGTCATGCGGAGGTCACTGCTGCTGATCCCTTCCCCTGAAGCAGTCCAAACTGGGAAAGCACAGCCTGGTGGGCCAGGCAAACTTAAATCACTCCCATGTGACTACTGTTTTCTTCAGAGTAGCTAACAGATGGCAAGCACAGTGATCTACAGGCTACAAACCCAAACCTGTAAACGAGTGACGTCAGAAGCTCTGGGGTGGGTCTCTTCTAGTCTTAAATCTACACAGCGTGACTGTGTCCCTTGCATGCCTGAAGATAGGAAGCTCGACTTTAGGTCTGGCAGCACCTTACTTTGCTGTGGCTCCTGTTCTATGTCCTGTGAAAATGTTGCTCTCTTCAGAACTCCAGAGCCCACATTTCCTTCTCTGTTGTC
This sequence comes from Moschus berezovskii, assembly GCF_049115385.1. NCBI lineage: Eukaryota > Metazoa > Chordata > Mammalia > Artiodactyla > Moschidae > Moschus > Moschus berezovskii. The sequence goes on along the minus strand of NC_142463.1, from coordinate 92,190,443 downwards.
TTGTTTGCATGCTTGTTTGCTGGGTGTGATGGTGAAGAGGGAAGGCAGAAGGCAGAGTTCTGGCCTCCCCCACAGTGTCACTCATTTATACAAATGGCCATGACGGAGTGATACAACTAATTAACTGTGACACATACGGAACTGCTAAGAGTTCAATAAAATTTTAATGACAGAGCCTTGCTCTGTGAGGCGGGCAGCAAACCATGAAAACTACCACCCTCTCTGGTGGTGTCAGCACAGCAATTCAACCGGAGGAAGGCAGGTGTCAGCTGTAAGGAGTGAATCATGGGAGCGTGGGGTGGGGCCTGTGGCAGGGGCGGGTGGGAAGAATGTCCTCTGCAGAGATTCCACTTGGAATTATCTAGATTATTTCTTCAATTCTCTACTTTGTTCTAAGGACCTGACATTTTCTGGGAGGAAAACTCACTCAAGGCAGAGGGGGAAACCAAGGCTTACGGAGCAACGGAATCTGCCCAGAAGGACATGCATGTGTGCGTGCATGCTAAGTCGCTTCAGTCATGTCTAACTCTTTGCAACCCTGTGGACTGTAGCCTGTCACGCTCTTCTGTCCATGGGATTCTCCAGACAAGAGAGTCCTGGAGAGGGTTGCCATTCCCTCCTCCAGGGGATCTTCCCAACCCAGGGATTGAAACTGTACCAGAGGGACACACTGGATTTCAAATCCAGAAGACCTGACTCCAGTCCCCAGAGTCTAGACAAACCCAGCAGAGACTGTCTGGAAATGAGCCCAGAGAATCTGCTGCTCTCACTGTGGGAAACCAGCATCCTGGATCCCAGGGCTCTCTGCCCCCTTGTCCCACCCCCGGTGAAGGCAGAAGAGTAGGGGTGGGATGAGGCGTCCACCCCTGGATACCTTGGTGGTTCTGACTTTGTGTCCACTGCTGCAACTCCACCCTGACAGGTCCGGGAGCACTTTACACTCCTCCCCTGGCAGGCAGGGCTCCATGTGACACCACCACTTCTGCAGGACTATGGAGGCTGTGGAAGCAGGAGGAAGTGAGGGCAGATCTAAGGTCTCTGCATGCAGTGGTGGGGGGTGGGGGGGCTGGTCTGTGCAAAATGAAGGGCGCATTCCCACACACCCTGGCTCTGAGCCCTGCATTTTTCTTGTCTTTTCCCGACTCTGAGCTGCCTGCAAGGCAGTATTCAGGCTGAGGCCTGGGGACACAACCACACCAACCTCAAGCCTACTGACCTTCCATCTCACCAAAGCCAGGGGAGGGTGACGGGGAAGTGGTCTCTAAGGCAACCCTTGACTTGAGCCACCTGGTTGATAGCAGAGAGGCACAGACTTCGATATACACTTTAGGATAGGTGAGCAACTGTGCAAGTCATCTGAGGGGGCCAGAGGCCAGGCACGTGTGTGAGAGAGGGAGTGAGCACAAGTGGGCGTGTTTATAGCCATGTGAGCATAAAAAAATGAACATGGGCAGGGCTGCGGGAAAGGCACGAATAGGAAGGAATCCACTGCTGAGCGACGTGTGTGGCTTCAGGATGAGAGGGGCTGTGAGAGGCCTGGGAAGGAGTCGCGGGTGAAGAAGTCAGCATCTGGAGGAGTGGGTGTGAAGTGATGAGCCTGCCGGAAGGCTGAGGATCCACCTGAGGAAATGGATCCGTGCCTGTGTCAGGCAGTAGGTGCGGTCTGGAGGGAGGGCATGTGCATGTGAACGCACTTTCCTCATCTCTGGGATGGGGATGGTCACATCTGCGCCCCTCCCCCCAGGGGCGGCCCCTTCATTTGAGACTCCCAGGGTGAAAGCCCTGAGATGGGCATGAAATTGCATCCCCAGCAGATGGCGAAGCCTGGACAGACCTTCTTATCTCTCTGACCAGGCCCTCCCCGCTGGGTCCCAGCCTCTCACTCACCATCCACACAGGAGGGCTTTGCCCGGGTGGTGCCGGCCACCTGGCCAGAAAAGCAAGAGCATTTAACGGTCTGGGAGCGCTCCTCGATGTGGTTCCGGTTACAGCAGCGGTGGGTGGCGATCACCTCGCAGGTGCCCTGCTTCACGGGGACTGAAGGGGCCAGCACAGATCCAGATCTGTGGTCAGCCCAGGCCCGCGACTCTCCTCCCCTTCCCCGCAACTCCATGCCCTCAGCCTCTCCTCCCAGCTCGGGGCAGGGGTGGGTAAGAGATTTCCAAATTTAGGGGAGGAGGGAGTGGATGAAGTCTCCCTTCTGCGTCCCAGGGCTCCTGTCCTTCCTTCCTCCCCAGCGAGGCCACACTCATCACCCTGGCAGAGTCTAGCCCTTGGGCAGGACAAAGATGGAGTCCACACCAACCCCCACCTCCTGGCCTCCTCCGGGAGAGGCCAAGGGCCTCGGGGCTTACAATGCGTGGGGGAGGATGATCCGCTTACACCAGCTTTAGCCATCCCAGAAGGAAAACCACAGAATTAGGCCAGGAGGCTAGACTTAAGCCCTGACCCGGGGGCGCCTCTCCCTGCAGAACACCTTCCAGCCTGGAAGGCAAGGTAAGAATGGGTCTGCTGGTGCCTTCTTGGACTGGGATAGCAGAGAGGGCAGAGTCTCTGGGTGAAGAACAGGTGCCAGAACCCCTAGAATCTGAGGGTTTTACTCTGCCTCAGAGATCTGCCTGCTGTGGAATGGGGTGGGGTGGTTTGTCCAGCTTTCCAGGCATCCTGGAAAACCACATGCCCCCTGGGGTCAGTCCCACCACTTCCCCCAAACCTGTGGGAGTTGGAGGCTGCAAGGAAGCTGAGGCCAGGCGGGTCCACAGCCAGGCCAGGCAAAGTGCCAGCAGCCAGCCACATGTGTTCCAGGTCTGCGTGGCCCTCTCACGCATCCTGCAGAAAGAAGCACATGCCCTGCTTGACTCCAGGCAGGAGCCGCCCCTCAGCCACCCCAGTGCCCAGTCCCAGCATCGCTGTGCCACATGCTCTGGGAAGCACAGAGGGGGGCAAGACCCCACTTTGTCCCCAGGCAGCTCTCAGCCTAGCACACACTGTAGAAAGTGGTGAGTGCCGGAGTAGGAAAGGGGAGTAGGAAAGGACACGTTCTGCTGGGAATAGCGTGGAAAGCTCTGTGGAAGAGATGACACTTAGGAAGTGTCTTAAGGAATGACATGGACATGGTCCCATGGAGGGCTGTGACATGGGAGGAATAATAATGCTAACTCCCAGGTGTTGAGCACCTGACCCACACACTGCAACCATGCTCTTGAATCCTTCACAACTGTCCTACAATGTAGAATTATTTGTACCCATTTTACAGATGAGCAAACTGATACTCAAAAAGTCTGGACACAATCTAAACAACCATCAATAAAGGACTGGCTAAATACATTGCGGGCCATCTGTGCAAATGCAGTCCCATACAGAAAGCTGTAAAAGAATGAGGAAATGCTGTATGTACTGAGGCATGCAGTGGACTCCAAGATAACCCATCATTTAGGGGGAAAAGCAAAGTGCAGGGTGATGTGTATTCAATATGTAAAAGGGAGGGATTATATATGTTCCTCAAATATAAGTAAGCTAGCTCACTCTGGAAAATGTACCAAAAGACCCTAATAACATTGTTTGCAACCAAGAAGAGAAAGTAGCGGTCTGAGAGTGAGAAACTGGTTGACCGAGAAGCAAAGGGAGAAAAGACATTTTCCTTCCTATTGCTCTTTAATCTTTTGGATTCTGAATCATAGGAATCTGCGAGCAATTAAACAAAAATTAAATATAAAAAGGAAGAAATGGAATGGAGGCTCAGAGAAGTCAAATAACTTGCCCAAGACCAGGCAGCATGTGGGTCGAAAAGCCCTGAGCCCAGAAACCTGCCCTATTCCCACTGGACCATTTTGTTCTTGCTCTCTTTCCCTTTCCTTCTCCTCCTTCATCCTTGTTGGTTCACATCTCCCAAATCTTTCCCAGAGAGTGGACTAGAAATGGAGGGAATCCCAGGGAAGCAGAGGCACAGAGCAGCTGGGAGCCCCCAAGCACAGAAGAGGCCTGAACCGCCCTTTCTGCTGCACTGCTGGCCCCTTAGGGCATCACTGGGCTCCCCCGGATGCCAGCTTGGTGCTGGGAACACCAGAGGCCACACCAGATGCCAGGGCTCACTTGCTCCCCTGCTCCTTTTGGAAACAGTGACTGTTCTATGTCTACCCATGCCCACCCCCCCCAACTCCCCCTCTTCAGCTCACCTTTTTTGGAATCCTTTAACTTCTTTCTGTTCATCCACTGGCTTCAGACTCTACCTAGACAAGCAGGAGAGATTCTTGTGCTTTGCAAGGGACAGAGGGAGCCTGTGGCCCTCTAGGGGGTGGAAGAGGGCCTGGGTGAGGGCTAGCAGGTGGACTGGGCACTGAAGTGGAACCTAATTCTGAGGCTGTTCCCCAAGGTGCCAGGACAGCGGGTAAAGTACCTCCTCTGCCTTGGGAATTCGCAGAGGGCCTTGCAGACTCTGGGAACATGTAGTGGTAAGCCTGAAAAGAGAAGCAGGAGATGGTAGGCGGTGTCTACGAACCAACGCTATCACCTCTCTGGTCTTGGGAAGGGGATGAAGGCCTGAGAAGTGTTTCTGAGCAGAATCTGACAGACTGCTGCTGGGGAGAGGCTCCTGAGAATAACCACCCCCAAGGTCCCGAATCCTCTTTGCTGCCCCTCCTCCTCATCCTGCTTCGCACCTGCTTCCTGGACTGCCCAGGAGCCGGCTCAACTCTGCCACCCTCACCCCCATTCCCCCTCCAGGTTTCTGAGCCCCAGAGGCTTCAGCTCTCTTTAAGACCTCCCCTCTCTCAGCCTCCAAAGGGAGGTGGAACTGGGGCAGGTCAGATGCTGGGGCTCAAGAAGGACGGACAGCCTCCTGTCGTGGCTCCCCAAGAGTAAGAGCCCAGAAAGGACTGTGCCGGCAGATGGAGGAAGTGGTGCCAAACCCCCCTGGGACAGGTGTGCTCCAAGAGCAAGGAGATTCTAGAAGCACCTTTTTCCTGAGCTGGTGTCTCTCCTCCCCGCCCTCTTTGGGAATATTTGTTTTGACGATTACATAGGCAGCCTCCCCATCCCATTTCTCTGAGCTGCCACATCCTTCAATCTAACGTTTTCATTTCTCTTAATGAACCTCAAAATCCAAAGACCTCGGAGTGTATTAGATGGGTTCTCTGGCATTCTATTCCCTCCCTTAGAGAGAGCTAGAGAGAGAAGCTTCTGGGATTCGTTCTCGGGCTGCCACACACCTGCCTGTTTCCCAGGCTGTTTCCGCACGCCCCGCATGCCAGCATAGGGCTGAGAATGTGAACTGCCAGATCCACCTTTCCCCACCCTTCCCGGCCCACGCCGACTCAGTCCTCCCGATTCTGAGCCCCCAAGTCCGGGACCTACCTGCCCCAGGCGGTGCCAGCTGGTTCTACCCGCGGGCCTGAGGTTCTCTTCACCTCTTAGCCCGGGATGGAGACCCGAAAGGGGGACTGAGGCCCCGCTGCTGTCTAGTCCGGAGCTCTGTTCCCCTCACCAAGTTGCTGTGTCCCCGAAGCGGTGGGGCTCTGGTCAAAGTGGCATCACGGTCAGGCGGGGCCCGCTGCGGGCACCGGGGAGCTCCAGGCCCGCCCGGCCAGCTCTGCAGAGCTCAGCCGGGGTCCCTGCGAAGCTCCCGCCCGCAGGCTGGGGAAGTACGCGGCCGCCGCCGCCGCCGCCTCCTCGCCCGGGGCCGCTCTCGCTTCCCCAGCCCGGAGCGGTTGTCGCCTCCGCCTCTCGGACTGCGCTCCGCCCGCCCGGCGGCCACAGCGACCCCTGGCGGTCGAGGCAAGACCAGGGACGAGGGGAAGAGAAGCCAGTCCCGCAATGCGGTCCGTGGTGTAGGCTGGGGTAATTCAGAGAGGTCCCTCAAAACTCTGGACGTCTTAGGGCTTGGGGTGCGGGTGCTGAGTGTGAGAACAGCTCAGACACTCAGAGACTTCGGGTCTTGAACATTTCCGAACTGCACTGTCTAAGAAGGTAACCATCAGTCGTATGGGATTATTTAAATCTAAATAGAATTAAGTTTCTCATTTACACTCATGACATTTCAAGTGCTTAGTTGCCACATGTGGCTAGGGACTACTGCATTGGGCAGAAAAGATATAGAACATTCCCACGTTGCACAAAATCCTATTTGACAGTGTTCTTCTGGATAGATGTTATCCCTTCAGTGTTAAAATGTTAAAAATCCAGGAGGAAATAACAAACGATCTCTACTTCAGGAGTGGTGTCCTCTTGGGCAGGAAGGACCAGGGGAGGTAAGAGAGTAGGAGCCCAGCAGGCAGGAGGGCTTTGGTAGGCCTGTGGGTGACCTCAACTTGGGAACTCTTGAGACCCAGTTTCTTCATCACCATAAAAACTGCAATGTAATTGCCATTGTACAGTGTATAATTCATTACAGGTGATCTGAATGTGAAAATATTAGACAAATGAGAGAGGGAAGTGGTGGTTGGTGTGTGAATTTGTCTCTTAATTGAAGGCTATTCCTCCTAGTTAAAGAGAGCTTTCGGGTTGGAGTAATGGGGAGGGGAGAGGCAAGGGGAAGAAGCCCAGTTCTGGACTCTGAGCCACTGCATGTGGCCCAGGACAGAGGGACTTCTCTTAAGGATGCCCAGTTCCCACCCCTAGCCAAGGCCTTGCACACTCCTAGCAGGACCAGCCTCTGAACAGTAGAAGAATATCCTACAAGACTGCTTCTTCCCACTGCATGCCTGCTTTTCCCTTTCACTCTGTGCTGCCTTGGGGATGAACGGAGGTGGTGACCTTCTCACCAGGTTCTGGGGCAGTCTGAGGATGGAGGAGGTGTGATGATGCCAGGAATAGGTGATGAGAGATTCAGGGAGAGGAGATCCTTAGGATTTGGGTATGGTCAGAGGGCTGTTCTGAAGCCCAAGGAAATGGTTGACATCCCTGTTGATCATCTGGTGCTGGAACTAGGTCTTTGGGCCCTGGCTCTGTAGCCCACTTGCAGTCACATCATGATGGATGCTGTGAAGAGCAGGAATTACAGAACTGAGGGGGAAAAAAGGAATTACGGAGCCGAGTGACACAGAGAAGTGGTAAGCAAACTGTCCCAGAAACACTGAATAATAAAAATAGCCAGGATGTTGTATTTTTTTCTTCTGTCTTTAGCTTGCTGTGGCTGTTTATGTCATTTATCTGTGAGCTCGTTTCAGTTTTTCTCAAACAGGAGGGAAATATCCTTAGCAGCAGCAAGTCCTTATGTCCATCTGCCTCGCCGCTCTGTGCCTTTGGGTCTGACTTTTGCTTTTTCTTTTCTTGTGACTTCTTTTTTCTTTCTCTCTGCCCAGGGTGTAGGTGTAACTATAGAAGTCTATCAACCTGAATGACCTTTGTGAGATTTTTATTTGGAAGCTACCAGGAAAGTCACCCCTTCTGGGGCTATAGGCTAGCCAGGAACAGAGTAGTGGTCAGGAAGCACCCACCTGACAGAGTCCAGAGGTGGAATACCCATCCTGAACTGGGTGCCAGTGATCTCTGAGGACTACCCTAACTTGCATTAGGATCTTAAGGGCCTTGTCCCCATTTGAACCATGCATGGGGAAGGAGGTGTCTCTGGAAGCCCAATCAATTCCCAGGCTTAGGGACCATAGCTCTTTCAGCAGCCCGTCAGTACCGCCCTCCCCTCTCAGGTAGGCACGTAGCCTGGCCTCTGTCTCCCCCCGGTGGCAGTCACAGAAGTTGTTCACCTGGATTGCTCTCAGTCTCTGTGTTAAGAGGGTGGGAGAGAAGGAACCCCCACTCTTCCGCTCTTCACCTACCTCTTCTTAACCCTTCTTCTCTCATCTAGATAAATCAGCTTGATTCTTAAGATAGTATCAGTTTAGGTGGTTGGGAAATGGACACGGGCATAAATTTCACACGGGGTTGTTGACTTCCTGGAACAAGTCATGTAAAATAACAGGAGTGTCCATACCTGCCTCATCCATAAAAAGAACATAACAAAAACCTACCTTGCAGGGTTGGTGTGCAGTGTAAAGGGCCTGAAGTATAGAAAGCGCTTTGCAGAGGGACCATTATGTAGTTAGTCCTCAATAAATGGTAGTCGTTGTTATCCTAGGGCTTCCCTGGTGGCTCAGAGAATTCTTCTGTGGTCAATTCAGTTCAGCTCAGTCGCTCAGTCGTGTCCGACTCTTAAGGTTTAAATATGGAAATATGGGAGGAAATTGGGTCCTGAAAAAAAAGTGGAGTGGCAACCGCTCTGACGGATCTAGAGGTGGTCTTCACCGGGAACAGTGCCTCTAGATATCCAGGAACTTACCCAGCTCCCCAGTTCAGGATGACTGGCTCCAGCCTGCCTTGTTACCACCTCCACAGCACCCCAGCAACGGTTCGCTCGCCCTCATGCTCACTCTGGCAGCCCCAGCCAGAGGTGTTATCACACCAGAGCTTCACACCCGGCGGTCGCTGAAGGAAGTCATCAGTTCCATCATCCTCTGGGCAGGCTGGCCACAACGAACCGAGGTCGGGGAGACACCACCTTCCCGTCACAATGGGGAAGTTCTAGCTGATGTCTAACCTAGATCTAGGCTGAAGTAAGATTTCCTTCTCTCTGTTCCCTCCCTACAACAGCAGACCCTTCTTCCCCTAAAAAACGGAGGCGGGAGAAGCCGGAACCGGGAGGGGCAGAGGCCACTAGCCCGCGGGGCCGGTCCGGGAGCCGGGAAGTTTTGCGGGGGACCTGCCTGGAGGCGGGGAGCCAAAGGAGGGACCGAACGGACCGGAGCGAGCACCGCCCCTCGCGAGCCCTAGGGGGCGGGGCCTGCTCTGGGGCGGGGCCACGGCCGAGGGCGGGGCAGGGAGGCAGCATGCTAAGCCGGGTGCGCTCGGCCGTGGCGCACCTGGTGAGCTCTGGGGGCGCCCCGCCTTCGCGCCCCAAGTCGCCAGACCTGCCCAACGCGACCTCGGCGCCACCCGCTGCCCCTCCACAAGCTCCTAGGAGCCCTCCGGCCAGGGCTGGGAGCGGGGGTGCGGCGCCAGCGAGGACAGTAGAGGCTCGAGCGAGCTTCTCCCGACCGACTTTTCTGCAGCTGAGCCCCGGGGGGCTGCGACGAGCCGACGACCACGCTGGCCGGGCTGTGCAAAGCCCTCCGGACACCGGCCGTCGCCTGCCTTGGAGCACGGGCTATGCCGAGTGAGCGCCCCCGGGGGCCCCCTAACCAGGATGGGGCTCCCCCTCCCAACCTCGGCATCCCGGGCCCTGGGATGCATCCCTCTCGCCGCGCTCGGTGCCAGGGGGCTCCCTTTTCCCAGGACCTTTGCTTTCCCTGGACTTCGGGCCGCACCCGCTCCCAGCCCTTTCTCAAGTCGGGTGCAGCTTTTTCTCAGGATCTTCTATTCTAGCTCGCTGACTGTCCTCACCCGCGCCGCTTCAGAACCTTGTGCTCTCCCAGAGCCGGGAGGGTGAAGGGCCCGTGAACGATGAGTTGGCCAGTTCTCAGTCGCGGCCCCGTAGTTTAGTGGCCGAGAGAGGGGAGGTGTCAAGGGCCGGGGGTCCTTTGTAACATAGGAGATGGCAGCTGGAAAAATTCCTTGGGCTTCCCGACCCCAGCGCCCCAGTTCTCTGTCCCTCTTACCGTTCCCCTCCCCCTCCACACCCAGAAATAGCCCGCGACACCAGGCTGCCGCCGGCTTTCCCAGGGGCGGGAGGTGGGGGGTGCGCCCGGGGGAAACGGGAGGGCCCCCTTGAACACCCTTTGTTGGGTGGACTTGCCCTGGCCAGGCAAGTAAGTGGACCCTCGGGCCAGAGCGGTCAGAGTGCCGGGAGCAGCCGGCTTGCTCCAAGGCCGCCTGGGTTTTGTTTGTCTGTATGCCATGAGGGATCTTAGTTCCCTGACCAGGGATCCGGGACCGGCAGTGAAGGCACCTAACCACCGGCCCGCCAGGGAATTCCCATAGTGCCCGTGGATTTTTAATGCATCTGCTGGGAAAGCAGAGCACTTAGGAAGCTGAGGGTGCAGAGGGGCTGAGGGTGGTGGCTGGTGGACCTGTGGCCCACTGTCAGCTCCTTTAACTTCCTATTTGGAAAGAGTTTGGGGTTGTGTGGCTCCAGCACAGTCCATGGGGTCTTCTACTCCTACCCTATTTCAATTCCTCTTTCCTGATATGGGCTGGAACACTTACTCATTGCCAAAGCAGCAGAAACTGGGACTTCCATGTTGAGACGCCAAGCTTCCACCACAGGGTGCTCAGGTTCCATCCCTGGTTGGGAAACTAAGACCCCACAAGTGGTCAAAATACAAAAACAAAAAAACAAAGCAGCAGAAACTTTCACTGGATGATTTTAGGGTAAAGGTGGGTGTGCTCATGAGGGTAGGGTGGGGACTTGTGGACAGGGCACTAGAACAGTTTGGGGGGAGGCACACCAGGGTGGATGTAGGATCTTGGCAAGCCAGGAATTAAACCCCCTCCCCTTCATCCAAGCCCTCCCCCAGTGGCACCATCAGGATGTCCCCTTAGCCAGAAGTGGGAGAACTGAGGCGGGAAAGTGCTGCTGTGGCTGTGGCTTTTCTAGAAGGTGGTGGAGCCTAACACCCAGACTGTACTTGTGAGTTTGCCCTGCCTCCCTTCTCCTCCTCCCTCTGGCCTGGTTCCCAGTGGCTGTGACCTTTCTTAGCTTGGCCAGCAGGCCAGAGAGGGTATGTGTGTCTAAGGTGGGAGTTATTCCAGGACCTGGCCTGGTATCCAACCTGATGTGGTCACTCTGGCCTGATAGGGTCATCAACGCTGGCAAGAGCCGGCACAATGAGGACCAGGCTTGCTGTGAAGTGGTGTATGTGGAAGGCCGGAGGAGTGTTTCAGGGGCACCTAGGGAGCCTAGCCAAGGCCAGGTAAGCCCCCCACCCCCTTTCCTAGCCTCCAGAGACACAGGAGCCACCTCTCCCCAGGGATTCTAGGCATTTAGTTTTCATCTGAGCCACGCAATACCTCCTAAATGACTAGCTTTCTGCCTTATGGCACAGAACCTTTATCTGGCATTGCTCAGTTAGATTCTACCATGTCAGTATGAATATTTAGTTTTCCATTTAAAATGTAAATGCTCATTTATTTATTGATGATTTAAGTAATTACCATTGCTTATGTTTGCATCTTTATCCTTGTTTGACTCTTTTGATACTTTGCTTTTAGAAACATTGTAGGCCCTTGGTGAATGAATGAATAAATCTAATTTGCCTTTAATACTAAACTCTGACTTCCTTTCTGATGTTTATATGGATGCCCAGAGTCTTGCTTTTCTCCCTGCATAACACACACACACTCACTCACCTCCAACTTTTCTTTCCCCAGGGACTCTGCTTCTACTACTGGGGTCTGTTTGATGGGCATGCAGGGGGCGGTGCTGCTGAAATGGCCTCTAGGCTTCTGCATCGCCACATTCGGGAGCAGCTGAAAGACCTGGTAGAGATACTCCAGGACCCCTTACCGCCTCCCCTCTGCCTCCCATCCACCCCGGGGACTCCAGGTTCCTGTGATTCCTCTCAGTTGGTTGGTCCTCAGTCCTGCTGGTCTTCACAGAAGGAAGTGACTCATGAGAGCCTGGTAGTGGGTGCCATTGAGAATGCCTTCCAGCTCATGGTAAGTGGGTGGCCCAGGCCAAGGGCCTTCCAGGCAGACACTCTGGTCAACTATGTATAGGAGTCAGGTGGCCTGAGGAGGTGACTCTGAGAACCCATAACAGCTTCGAAAACCTGAGCAGAACTTGGTTCAGAGGCGGGGAAGGAGGGTGTGTTATACAGATGTCTTCCCTAGTCTCCACCAGTGTGGCTTGCCTGGGCTGGTTTATTTCTGCAGATGTGGGCTGGGTGGCTGTGTGTATTGAATCTTTTCTTCATGCACCCTGCTTTGACCCTTCCTCATATGGCAGGATGAGCAGATGGCCCGGGAGCGGCGTGGCCACCAAGTGGAAGGGGGCTGCTGTGCACTGGTTGTGGTCTACTTGCTAGGCAAGGTGTACGTGGCCAACGCAGGTGACAGCAGGTATGGGGTGGGAGCTTTTAAAAAGGCTGTGGGTGGGTGGGTCAACTTTCTGGGATGGAGGAATAGAAGAGAATGAAGTGGTGGGTGTTAAAAATCAAAGACTAGACGGGGTCAGGAGGGATCACAGACGCAAGGAATGGCTTGAAGTAACTATGAGGGGGAAAAAAACGAGGTCTGGGTGAGGGACTCTGAGGGCGGGCCTTGATTTTTGGAATTCTTCATGTGAGGGGGCTGAAGAGAGCCAAGTCCAAACTTTTTCTTTCTCTGGGCAGAGCCATCATTGTCCGGAATGGTGAAATCATTCCAATGTCCCGGGAGTTCACCCCGGAGACTGAGCGCCAGCGTCTTCAGCTGCTTGTAAGTAAGAACCAAACCCTCTGCTCCCATTCCTTGTGGAATCTTGTGCCACCAGGTCCCAAGGACTCTCCCACCCTCACCACACAGACAGAAGGCTCCTTACTGGAGCTTACTGGGAAGGCCCCTTCACAGACTATGAAGTGCAGGGCTGGGCTGGTGTGGAGGACACAACAGGAAGGCACATGGGCTGCCCCAAAGCTCCCGCTGTGGCCCCCACTGCGGAAGGAAGTGCAGTCAGAGGTGGGGAAAGGAAAGAGCAAAGGCCCCTAAGGAACAGGATGGCCTGGTGCCTTAAAGCAATGGCTTAGGAGCTGGGCCGCCAAGGATCAAGTCCTGGTTTCAGTACTTTGCTAACTGTGTGATCTTCGACAACTCCCTTAGCTTCTCCATGCATCAGGAGTTCCTACCTTAAAGGCTGTTGTGAGGATTAAATGAGTTAATATATGTTAATATGAGAACAGTGCATGTTACAGAATAAACTCCACTTAAAGTAAAAAGTGTTAGTCGTTCAGTCATGTCCAACTCTTTGGGACCCCATGGACTGTAGCCCATCAGGCTCTTCTCTCCATGGGATTCTCCAGGCAAGACTACTGGAGTGGGTTGCCATTTCCTTCTCCAGGGGATCTTCCTGACCCAGGGATTGAACCCAGGTCTCCCGCCTGAATGCCACTTAAGGGTCTGCTATAATTAGCATCATCTGTACACCAGGATGTCCTGTAAACCTAATGCACCCTGGCCCTCTGCTCTCTCTGGTCACTCCCAACCCCAGGGCTTCCTGAAACCAGAGCTGCTGGGTGGTGAATTCACCCACCTCGAGTTCCCCCGCAGAGTTCAGCCTAAGGAGCTGGGGCAGAGGATGCTGTACCGGGACCAGAACATGACTGGCTGGTAACACTTCCCTCAGAGCTGGGGCCCATTTCCATGGCAACACAACCAGTCCCTGGCCAGCAGCAAGGTGGAAGCTGGAGGTCGGGCTAGGCTTGGAGTTGGGGGTGTGTGTGCCCCTTCTTAAGGGGTTTGTATAAGGGGTGTGGCTCCTAGGGGAGAGGGGCTTTGATGCCTGGGTGATGCCTCCTCTACTCCCCCCTCCCCAGGGCCTACAAAAAGATCGAGCTGGAGGATCTCAGGTTTCCTCTGGTCTGTGGGGAGGGCAAAAAGGTAAACTCCATGGTAGAGGTGGGAGAGGGCAGGAGGACCCACCACAACTTGTCTAGGGAGGTGGAGGTTCTACCTGAGGGTAGGGGTGGAGAGGGTCCACGGTCCCAGAGACTCGGGAGAGGGCTAGAGCAGTACCCCCTCCTCATTTTCTTTAGGCTCGAGTGATGGCCACCATTGGGGTGACCCGGGGCTTGGGAGACCACAACCTCAGGGTCTGCAGTTCTACCCTGCCCATCAAGCCCTTCCTCTCTTGTTTCCCTGAGGTGAGCTGCACGGGAGCCTCCTTAGCCATACCCTCCCTCCTCTGGGGGTCTTGAGCTAGCTTTTACCCGAGGCTGCTTTATCCCCAAGCTCCCTCTGCACCCTCTTTCCCCACCAGGTGCGAGTGTATGACCTGACGCAGTACGAGCACTGCCCAGATGACGTGCTAGTCCTGGGAACAGATGGGCTGTGGGATGTCACCAGTGACTGTGAGGTAGCTGCCACTGTGGACAGGGTGCTGTCAGCCTATGAGCCCAATGACCCCAGCAGGTAGGGGTTGTATGGTGGCCAGGGGATGACGATGGGGAAGGAAGGGACAAAGGGAAGCAACGCTGGGGGACCCACATGAGGTCTGTGTACCCATCTGCCCGCAGACATGTTGGTACATGAATGTGCACATGTACTCCTGGCAGGTACACAGCTCTGGCCCAAGCTCTGGTCCTGGGGGCCCGGGGCACACCCCGGGACCGTGGTTGGCGTCTCCCCAACAACAAGCTGGGTTCCGGGGATGACATCTCGGTCTTCGTCATCCCCCTGGGAGGGCCAGGCAGTTACTCCTGAGAGGCTCAAGCCCTGAACCGCCCACCACCATCCCAGCCTCTCCATGCTTATGCCTCTCCCAACCCAAATTCTGAAGTTGTTTCCCTGACCTTCTTTAGTGGCAACTTAACTGAAGAAGGGGTGCCAGTTAGATCTAAAGTTATAGCTCTTGGCAAATAAACCAGATGAATAAAGATGTGTGTCTTTATTTACTTTGACTTAAAACTGAAAGGTAAGGAAAATCTCTTTGGGGTGGTGGAAAGAATGCCAGAAGAGCCCTAAAAATGTAATGTTCCTAGGCTCTTTCTTCTGCTCGTCCCACTTCATACACTTGCATCCTGTTCTGTGGCTTCATCCTAGAGCTGGCATCTTCCAAGGCACCCTTTCCAGTCCAGACTTTTCCTGAGCCTTAGACCTACATATCCCAGTGGTCTTCCAAACATCCCCTAGATATCCCACGAGCACTTCAACTCAACATTCCTCCAAATGAATCCATCATTTCTCCCACAAACACATCCTTCTCCTGGCTCTGTCTCAGGGGGCACCAGCTCAGCTACTCAAATTAGAATTCTTGGAGCTGATCACCTTTGGTTTCTCTTTCTCCCTCATCAAGCTAATCAATCATAAAGTATTGATGATTGAATATTTAAAAACATATTTCTATTAGGTGGCCCAGTGGTAAAGAATCCACCTGCCAATACAGGAGACACAAGAGATGTGGGTTCCATCCCTGGGTCTGATCCCTGGGTCAAGAAACGCCCCTGGAGAAGGAAGGAAATGGCAACCCCCTCCGGTATTCTTGCCTGGGAAATCCCATGGACAGAGGAGCCTGACGGGCTACACTCCATGGAGTTGCAGAGTCAGATATGACTGAATGACTGAGCACACACACACAAAGTCACTACTGTAGTCCTTCAGTATATAAGCCTCCTAACTCATCTGCTGATTTTATTTCCAAGCCACTTCCCTGTTTACCCAGTAAAGATTCCACACAGCAGCCAAGGAGCCGTTTCCACCATGTGAATCTAAGTTGGTGATTCCTCTGAGAGAGCACTTTAGTGGCTCCTTACTGCACCTAGACCAAAACTGACACTCAGCTCTAGATGGGGCCACTGCGTCCTTCTCCAGTCCTGTCTTTCTCCACCACCACCCTCTTGGGATTTCCACAACTCTGTGGGTCCAGAGTAGCTCCAGCACGTTTAAAACCAATGCATCACTGCAACTTGAACACTGCTGTTCTTCCACAGCCCATGCATGCCTGCACTACAGTGCTCGCCTCTTGTACTGTAACTCTCTATATGAGGACCTGGCACAGAGTGAAGTAGCAGGGGGTTGAAAGTCCTGCTGTTTGGGTCCTGGTGCCAAATCCAACCAAGACGTCTGCCATCTCTCTGAGCCTCAACTTGCTTTTTGGAAAAATGGGCATTACAGTACTACCTCACGAGGTAGTTCATAAAGTAGTTCAAGGATGCATAGCCTAGTCTGTGTAATAAGGGTTCAATAACTATTACCTATCTTTAATTTGTCTGTATTCTGAATTTAGATTGCAAGTTCTTTGAAGATAGAAACTGATCTGAACTGAGTACATAGCTAGGTCGGTTGAGCCACTTAAGAGGATTGGGACCAAACTGCTGTGTACCTCAGTTTCCTCATTTAGCAAATGTGTGGGTTGCTTGTCAGATTTTTAAAGTCTGTATAACTTCTAACATTCATTCATTCAGCAAATATTTGTTGAAAACCTATTATGTGCCACACATTGTGCCAGCAAGTGCGAAGGGACAGATTGAAGGATGACAGTGGGCAGCAGGGAGAGAGACCAGCTTTGGAGCCAGACAGGCCTGACTCTGAGATTTTGCTCTGCCATGTACATATGGCAAAATTTGGACAAGTCACTGAACTTCCTGAGCCTCAGTTTCCTTACACGTAAAAGGGGATGTGTATACTTAACCCAAAACTCTGTGATGACTATTAAAAGCTATGCAGTGTACTCTGCACAAACGAATAAAATGTAAGTAAATTTCCTCATCCTCCATTCACTTCCTCATGTACCTTTCAGGGAAAAAGATACATGTGTTGGTAAATACCCAACACACAAGTCAGACCAGGCTAGGTGTCCCTGTGCTATGTGTGTGCTGTGCTCTGTCCTGCTGGCTCTTTGTGACCCCATGGACTGTAGCCCACCAGACTCCTCTGTCCATGGGATTTCCCCAGGCAAGAATACTACATTGGGTTACCATTTCCTCCTTCAGGGGATCTTCCTGACCCAGGGATCGAACCGGCCTCTCCTGCCTGTGTCTCCTGCATTGGCAGGCGAATTCTTTATCACTTGAGCCACCTGGGAGGCCCCTAGAGCACCTGGGAGGTGTCCCTAGAGGCGCAGAAATACGACACTGCGGGTGGGAACTGAATTCTTAGATGGGGAATCCAGAAAGATTTCCAAGAATGCCCTTTGAAGGATGGGGAGGAGTTGGAAATTCCGGGTAGGGGGACGGAAGGGAATTGAAAGGTTTAACCAAGTGCCCCTGAATCTCAAAGGTTCTGAAAGGTCTCCGAGGCTGGGGGATGATGGTGGGCTGTACTTACTGCGCAACGATTCTAAGAGGGTGGGGATTTTCCGCAGCCCCTTCCTACGGCGTCCCCGAAGCCGCCTTTCGCAGTCCCGCCTCCCACGGGACACCACCCAGGTGGTGCAGGCGCGGGTGGCCGCTCAGCCGCGGGAGGGCAGCAGCGGCCCTTTCCTGACCCCACCCCGGGCGCCTCTCAACTTGCCCGACGCCGGTCCGCCCGTAAGAGCTGGAAGGTGGCGCTGAAGCAGAGTCCTCCCGGGTCCAGTTCGCCCACCCGGGCCGCCCGCTCCTCCGCAGTCCAGGAAGCTCCGGGACCCCGGGGGCCAGCGCCGGGCTACCCGCGGGGGCCGGGGGCGGGGGCCGCGGGCGGGCGGAGCCAAGGGCCGCCCGGCCCGCCCCTCCCGGCCGGTCGCCCCTCCCCGCCGCGGCGCTGGAGGAGGGCGGGGCGGCGGGGCCGCTCGGGTCAGTCTTTGCCTCCAGCACCCGCAGCGCAGCTGGAAGTGGTGGAGCGGAAGGTACCCCGGGTTGGGGCTGTGGGCGGCCGGGTCCTGGGCATTGGTCCCCGGCAGAGCACTTTCCCTTTTCTCCGCTTGGCTGGAGCTCTGGGCGCCGGCTGGGGAGGGGCTTTGGCCCGAGCGCGGGCCCCTTCCCTCCCCTGGTACGCGGCGTCTGGGCGGCGCGGGGATCCGGACGGCTCGGCCCCTCCCTGCCCTCCTGGGCTACCGTGAGGGGCGTCGGGAGTTGTCCCGCAGGGCCTCTCGCCTCTCGGTGTCCGCGTCGAAGTCCGTTCCCTTCTCCCGGCTTCCCAGAACCTGCTCGGCAGGGCGAGGAGGAGAGGGGGCAACTTGGGGTCTCCGCGAGGGATCCCGCGCAGATGCCCAGATCCCAGGTCTGGCGGCCCGCGGTGGACCTTGGCTGGGGAGTGAGTTGGGGCCCGAGTCTGGCTTGAGGTGGGAATTCCCCGCCCAGCCAGGCCTGTGAAGTGGCAGGAATAAGGGTGGGGTGTGACGCGGGGGCTGCCACTGCTCCGGGGGTCTGGACCTCGCCCAGGATGGTTTCTGGAGCCGGCCTGGAGTGGAGGTACGGGAAATTGGGAAGGATCCAAGCCGTGTGTGTGTGTATGTGTATGTATCTGTTCCTTCCTTCACACTCCCCAACCTGGCTAAAGAGTATCCTGGGGGTTTGGCCTGGGGGACCCGAGACCAAGTCACTTCTGGTTTTCAAGTCGAGGAGGAGGTATCTGATTTCTTTCCTAGACACCAGGGGTGGTCATCAGGGTACATCAGGCCCAGGTTCATCTGGGAAACTTGAGAATGATTGAGGAGCCGTTTTATCCCAGGGAAGGCCCCAGGAGTTCGACTCATACCAGGTCCTGTGGGGTTTGTTTGTCCCTCTTGGAGTCAGTGGGGCAGTTCCTCAGGGGTTGCCTCTCATAGGGAGCTGTTGTCCTTGCTGTCTTGGCCTTGGGCCTGATGGCCTGGCCTGGGTCTAGGATTCCTCTGAGCCTGAAGGGAAAGTCTTAATTGAGCTGGGGGAGGGTGTGCTGCAGATCATTCCAGCATGCCCCTGCCCTGGAGTTCTGGCCTCTGACCCGCACCATCTGGTGCTACCTAAACTGCCCTGCTGGGGTGGGAGAGGGCAATGGCAAACTCAGAGCTAGGCAACTGGTATTCACCCTGATGGTGAATGCCCTCCATCTGTCCATCAACGCTGCCTGTCCCAGGTTGGGGGTACCACAGCCTGTTTTCCCTCAGTTCGACCAATGGACTTGTGGGAATGTGAGAGGGAGTTGGTCACTTGGGTAGAATCTTTAGGAGACTCCCTTTTCTGAAGGATGGTTTCCATTTGTGAGGAAATCAGCTGGCAGGGTGAATACCTTCTTGCTTGCCTTTTGGGGTATCAGAGAGCCCCTGTTGTGGTGTTAAGAGAGTGGCCGTGCGCTCAGCTCCTATAAATTCCGTCTGATTCACATCCGCTTCCCCTCATCGCAGTGTTGTGCATGCATGTGTGGAGGGGAGGGAGGCCACCCGGGATCCCACTGTTGAAGAGAACTTGCCTTGGGCTGTAATATTCGCTTCCAAAAAGGCAGACCAGGGCTGGGCTGTGAGGTGGTGGTGGTGGTGTGTGGGGAGTGAGGGAGCTCAGCCTAGTTTGACAGGATGTGGGACTGAGAGAAAAAGCCAGGTTTGGGGCAGAGATCAGGTTACCGTCCCCTTCTTTCTTAACCACTCCCTGTGTGGCTGGCGCTGGAATTGGCCTTCATTTGTCTCCCTTTTGGAGTTCCTCCCAGCGCCGGCTCCAGCTCCCGCTCCTCCCCACAGCCTCGACTTCATCTCAGGCCTGAAGCCCGCCCTCTCTTCCTCCCAGGCTGGGGGCCTGGGACCTCCAGCCGGCTGGAGGTCAGCTTCTCTCCCCAGGGAAGGAGGAAGTGAGGCTCAGCTTCAGGGGCAAAAAGAGGCTGGCAAGGTGTGATGAACTGTGCAGCTGCCCTTTGCTGTGTGTTGGGGGCGGGGGACACATGGAAACCCCGGGAAGCTGACTCCTGGCCCTGAGTCACAGGGAGGGGTGGGCAGGGCCTCAGGGTGAGCTGGACAGAGGGGAGGAAGGGGCCGTCCCAGGGAGTGGGTGGAGGTGATTCCCTAGTGGATTATTCTCAGTCGCTCTGCTGTGGTAGATGTGTGTCCCTACAGTGTGGTCATTGTCCCCTGCCTGGGGCTGAGTGACCCAGTGTCGCTGCCAGGCCCAGGAGGAAGGGGGGAGGCAGGCAGCTTGCCCAAGTGTGGGCTGTGGGCACTGCCTGGACTGAGCCTCCTTTGTGTGACGCGGGGCCCTGGGGACTGGGATGGGGTGGGCCAGGGAAGCTGGCTGGCCGCTGCTGCTGCCCTCTGTCTGGGTTCCCCCTGCTCTGCTCTCCTGCCCACCTCTGGGGTGATAGCATAGAAAAGCAACAGACTCTAGTCACACAGCCCTACTCTGAGTGCCTTCCCTGCCATGACTCCGAATTCCTCTTAGCCTCCATGAATCTCACTTTCCTAGTTTGTCAAAATGGGAAGCTCACTACCTTCCAGGCTTCTGGGGACAGAGGGAGTGATTTTTGTCAAAATGTCCACCATAGAACCTGGCACCTGTTGTTTGGTCGCTAAGATGTATTCGACTGTTTTGCGACCCCATGGACTATAGCCCACCAGGCTCCTCTTTCTACTCCTACCTCTGGAGTAGGTAGCCACTTCCTTCTCCAGGGGATCTTCCTGACCCAGGGATCGAACACGAGTCTCCTGCATTGCAGGCAGATTCTTCACCACTGAACCACCTGGGAAGCCCTACCTGGCATCTAGGGTATGATGAATAATCTTTCCTTACCCACCCGTATCAGTTGAACTCTTCATTTTTCAGTAGGCAGACTTGATTTATGCCGAGTGAGGGACAATGTGTTCTAGATTGGACCTTTGTAATTATTAATCTTAAGTATTGAAATCCTGGTAACAAATAAGTCTGACTTGAAACTCTGATATGTAGAATAGATAAAAACTGGCTTTTCTGGAGACACCCCTGGTCCCTGAGCACCCTTCAAGGTGTTCAGGGGCCCACAGTTGGTGAGTGGATTAGATTAGAACTCCTGCTTTCCTGGCTCCCAAGTGGGTGGTTCTTCTTGTGTATTCTACTTGTGTATTCTAACCCATGGGGGAGACCTGTCCCTGACCTTGAGATTAGGAATTTCAAGCTCAGTTGCCTGAACAATTGGTTCTTGGCAAGAACATGCCTGAGCAAGCTTCTTTCCTTTCCTTCCTCCCCTCCTTTTGTTGGATGCCTCGGTTTCCAGAGAGGACTTGGGGGCCCCAGAGAAGTGTTTTTGGATTCACTGGCTTTTCCCAACATCCCTGCTGCCTCTTTCCTGCCAGCCCTGGCCATGGCTGCCATCCGAAAGAAGCTGGTGATTGTGGGGGATGGGGCCTGTGGGAAGACCTGCCTCCTCATCGTCTTCAGCAAGGATCAGTTCCCAGAGGTCTACGTCCCTACCGTCTTTGAGAACTACATTGCTGACATAGAGGTGGACGGCAAGCAGGTAAAGGCAGACAGCCTCCTTCCTGCCTCACCGTGGAGCCCGCCCGCTGCCCTCACTTAGGGACCTAGAATGTCTGTCCTTACCACCTGCTCATGTCCTGGTTTTACTCTCCCTGCTGGAACCAGTGAAAGTTAGGAAGTGAAGTTGCAGTCTTAGAAAATCCGGATAACCTGTTTTTTTTTTAACACACTGGCTCTGTAATCGGTCCAGTTCCTTTGCCTCTGGGCTTCAGTTCAGTTCAGTCCAGTCGCTCAGTCGTGTCGGACTCTCCGCGATCCCATGAATCACAGCACGCCAGGCCTCCCTGTCCATCACCAACTCCCGGGGTTCACTCAAACTCATAGTTCCCCCAAATGTAAAATGGGGAAATGGTATGGTCTTCTTCAGAGGGTTCTTATGAAGGTTAAGTAAAATAGTGGTGCTCACAATGGCAACTCAAACTGCACAAAGATCAGTTTGTCAGGATTTAAAAGACTCACCTTATGTTGTGTGACAAGGATGAGCGCTGTCCCTGGCACACAGTAGGTGCTCAGTAGGTAGATGCTTAGTGAACCTGAGGGACGGTGATTTCAGAGAGGGCCTCTGGGCGGCGAGGCTGTGTGCAGCTGGGCCCTCAGGCTCGCTGAGCGCCGGCCCTGTGTGTCAGGTGGAGCTGGCTCTGTGGGACACGGCGGGGCAGGAAGACTACGATCGCCTGCGGCCGCTCTCCTACCCGGACACTGACGTCATTCTCATGTGCTTCTCCATCGACAGCCCCGACAGTCTGGGTGAGGGCGTTGGAAGGAGGGGACCGAGAACCTCTTGGAGCCAACCAGAGGGAGCTCTTGCCTGGGCTCCTCTCAGTCATCTTCAGAGGCTGTGGGGGTGGGTACTGGGGAGCCCCTTTAGCCTCCGTGGTAACTCCAGCCCTCGGAGGACTTGGGAACATGTGTACTGTGATGGGGTGGGGTTTTGAGCTGTGAAAGGGACTCCCATGCTGAAGAGCCTCTAAGACTCGGCCATGGGGAAGACAGGACTTGGGGGGAGCCTTCTAGCCTAAGTGGAGGCACAAACTTAGGTTTGTCTGTTGCCCACTGTTGGGACATGTCTATGCAGAAAACATTCCTGAGAAGTGGACTCCGGAAGTGAAGCACTTCTGCCCCAACGTGCCCATCATCCTGGTGGGGAATAAGAAGGACCTGAGGCAAGATGAGCACACCCGGAGAGAGCTGGCCAAGATGAAGCAGGTGGGTGCCCCTGCCAGGCTGGAGCTCTTGGGGAGGAAGGCACCCTCTGGGGGCTGGTAAAGGAGCCTCCCTCCTACTGACTCCATGTTAGAGGTGATGGTGGGGTCCACTTCCTATTCCCTTGCATCTGCATCTTGGTGAGAGAACCAGTGATATTTGATTAAAGTGACGTGGACAAAGTGACTTGTCTAAGGTCACTTGGCATTTTGTCTGTTGTCCGCTGTTTGGCATTGGGGCTATTAAGATGAGTAAGCGGACCGCCGCCCTCAGGGAACTGGGTTCCTACAATAGATGTTTTGCCTGGGGTCTCCTGGGTTCACATCAGGGGTGAGCTGATGTGGACAGTGGGATGGGGAGAGTGTTGGAAGACTGAGGGAGCTGGCTAACTTGTGCGCCTAGAAGTGGCTTTCCAGCCATAGGATGAGTTAATTAGGGAGAGCTGCCGGGATAGGAATATGGACAATAGAATGAAAAGAATACTTTGAGGATGATTATGGCAAGATTTTAAACTGGGGACAGATACGGTCAGCATGTTAGGAAAATGATTCTGGTAGCCGTAGAGGATGGATTGGAAGAAGGTGAGAATGGAGGCAGGGAGGTGAGTCAGGAGGCCGTAGATCTGCATTCAGTCAAGAGAAGGGAGTACCGTGGGACAAAGGGCTGGCTGATAAAATTTTGAAGGTAAACATGAGTCTTGGGTCTCTTGCTTAGAAGCTGCCTGTGGTGGCTAAGGCTTGGGTGCTTTGAGGGAAGGGGGCTGGAGTAATTATTTGTTCTAGTTATACAGATGAGGTGCACCTAACCAGCAGCTTCCTCTGACCACTGTCTGTCTACCCTTCCAGGAACCTGTTCGATCTGAGGAAGGCCGGGACATGGCGAACCGGATCAGTGCCTTTGGCTACCTTGAGTGCTCAGCCAAGACCAAGGAGGGGGTGCGGGAGGTATTTGAGATGGCCACTAGGGCCGGCCTCCAGGTCCGCAAGAATAAGCGCCGGAGGGGCTGCCCCATTCTCTGAGATTCCCCAAGACCTCCCCTCCTTCCTTCAGGGGGTTGCAGAAACTCCCTCTGCCTCCTGTGACCCCACCCCATCAGCGATCCTTGCTGAAGGTTCCCTTTCCCAATTCCCTCCTGCCCAGGACTGCATTGAGTTTCCCCAGCCCTGACAGTGGTGGCCGTAGGCACGCCCCCTCCCACCAGCACCCTGGGATCAGAGGGGTACGTCCTGCCCCTCAGAGCACAGCCCCTCCTCCTGTTGCCTCCGTCCTGGGGTGGGGCCCTTCATCCCTTTGGCCTTCCCTTGAGGATCATCACACCAGCACTTTATACACTTCCTGCTCACAACAGATCTGGGGCAGGGGACTTGGCGGGTATAACCGAGTCCCAGGCCTCTGGTGTTTCTGCTTTGGGCAGGAGCCTTGTCTCTGGCTATTCTTGGTGTGGGGCATAAATAAAGGCCACAGGCTCCAAAGTGTGTGTGTGGCTTCCTGTCTTTCTCTTCAGGTCCCTGTCTTAGCTGTGAGCCTGGAGTCCCATCTCCGAGGTGCTCACCGGGGGCCAGCCCCAGGACTCCCGGCCGGCAGGGTGGAGTCTTGGAGAAAAGGATGAGGTCATTCCTGGCTCTGGGCCTTGGAGGCGGGTGAGGGGAGTGGTCTGGAGAAAAGGCTAAACTTAGAAGCCTGTGGGTGGCTTCTGTCGCCTCCCACTGGCTCTCCTCCCCTGGAAGGGGGGTTGGGGTATGGGGGTGGGTTTGGCCTTGGGCAGGGTGTGACAGTTCCACCTTCCCCTCTGGGGTCATCTTGGGAGTTTAGAAAGCTGGGGCCTGGAGGAGGAGACAAGAGACTTTGGCAAAGAATAACATTTTTTTTTTTTCAGTGGTACTTCCTCCCCCTTCCCCCAATTGTTAGCAGCCTGTTGTGAGCAGCAGGGGATGGGGTCAGGTGGGCGGTCCTCAGAGCTCATTCCTCCACTCTGGCTCCACTTGCAGGGACAGGCCCCCTTCACCCTCCCGCTCCTGGGGGAGGTAGTCGTGACTTTTGGGTCCTAGAAAGAGAGGGGGTGAGCTTGGTCCTAGTCACTTACCTCCCCCCTTAGCACTGCCCCCCTTCTGGCCCAGCCATACCTGAGGTAGAGGGGCTGAGTTTGCTCAGACCTTGGAGTAAGTTCTGCCCCTGCTGCAGGTCCAGTTTGGCAGGGAAGGGGCACCCAGTATACCCCCCGTTTTCTTTACAGAACTCCAGGAATCTGTGGGGTACAGGAGCATTCAAACACAGCTGCACAGGGCTGGCTGAGTGCCTGCAGAGGCTGGAGGCCCAGCCTGGGTCCTGCACACTGGCCTATGCCTGGGGGCAAGTTGCTTAACCTTGGCAAATGGAGATGCTAAGATATAACAGATGGGAAGATTACCTGAGCCCCAAGGGTGCTTCATAAAACTGTGCTGGGGGTGGCGTTACTGACTCAGTGGACAGGAGTTTGAGCAGACTCTGGGAAATCATGAAGGACAGGGAAGCCTGGTGTGCTGCAGTCCAGGGGGTCTCAAAGAGTCGGACACAACTTAGTGACTGCACAAGGCTTGTAGCCATCAAGAGGGACGGAGGGTGGGGTGCTCACACTTTCCAGTCGGGGTCGTGGCCCAGCAGGAGCGGGTTGCCCACCACGATGAGCAAAGCCTTGGCCCTGGTCACTGCCACGTTGAACCTCTGGTGAGAAGAGGTGGTGGGGGTCACAGCAGGGAAAGGCCGCCTGGAAGGAGTAGTGCCCACCAGCCCACCAGCCCTCCAACCTTGGGGTTCTTGAGGAAACCCAGGTTAAAGTCCAGGTCCAGCTGCACAAAGCTCTGGCTGCTCCGAACGGTGGAGATGAGGATGACACTGCGTTCCTGGCCTTGGAACTCTTCCACAGAGCCCACCTGGAGGGGAGGGAGGCAGGGCTGGAGGCACTCAGCAGGGGACCGAGGAACCAGCCCCGCCTACCAGAGCCTGAGGACAATTGTCACAGTGGAGGGAGCCAGGAAAGAGGACAGGACTATGCAGTGCTAGCTGAAACCTGAAAAGTGAATCCAGTTAAAGTGGTGGGAACTAGAAAGGCTTCTAAGCAAAGAAAACAGGATTCCAAAGAATACGAACTCAGCAGAGTTTTTCAGACTTTCCTGAAGATAATCACTCAGTACTTGTTTAAGTAACTCTGGGCCCTAACTAACCCAGACCAACTGAATCAGAATTTCCACCAGAGAGGCCTCTAATTCCTAAAGTGCCCATTTTCAATCCTGGCCGCACAGATCGCAGATCACCTAAGAAGCAACAAAAGATCAGCTGCCCTGGCTCTGCCCCCAGATAGCTGTGTTAATTGGTTGGGTGGAACCCTGGCGCTGGCAGCACTAAAAGCTCTCCAGGTGATTCTTATCTGAGAAAGAGTGGAGCTAGCTGTCAACTGACTCAGGGTGGTAGAGGTGAGTGGGGACATCATCATATGACAGGTCCGGCTGGCTAGGGAGACTGGACTTTATCCTTAGGGTAGAGACTTCAAAATCAGTCAGATCCTAAGAATCCTTCTGGGTAACTGCTAAACACACAGGCTTCCTGGCCCCAGCCCAGACCTACAACTTGGGATTTCCAGCAGTGAGAAGCCAGGGGAAAGCCCCAAGTACGTCTCAGGCAGTGAGGGTGGGGCAGGGACTAGGGCTGTCCCAGGAGCAGTAGGGCAGGGACCCAAGCAGGTGTCTGGAAGTGGGGGCGCGAGGGAAACAGAAGTCAGGGAGGGAGTGTGAAACGGTGGTGAGGGTCACCTTCAAGTCCTTGATGTCGTCTAGTCCCCGAAGCTCCTTGTCAAGCTTGGTGATGCAATAACGGATTTTTTCCACCTGGAAGATGGGGACAGGTGCCTTTCTCTCCTGCCATTACCCCAGCACAAGAGGGAGCCAGGCAGGAGGCCAGGGAGCTAGGGGGCAAAGAGGAGGTACAACTGACCTCTGAGCTCTTCGGAGATATGGGGCTGGCAGAGAGGCCTGAGCTGGAGCCTCTGCCTAGTAGTCTGGCTAGGTATGGGAATGTTCCCTTGATGGGAACTGAGGGCCTGACCTGCTTCCGGTATGGGGAGATGACGCCCACACTTCGGGGGCTCAGACGGGCTTTGCCCTTCTTGGAGGAGGGGGCCAGGAGCTGCTTCAGGTAGGAAGTCACTGTGGCAGCCTCTTCTGGGTTGAAGAAGGACGGGCTGTTGCCCTCACGCTCATCCTTGCCCATTACACCGTGAAAGATGATGGGAAAGTCCTGGACACAGGGTAAGGGGAAACCTTCAGCTTGACCTCCCTGATTCCCTTCCCTTCCACCCCCAAACCCTTCCAGGGAATGGGGGATCCCAGGTAACTAAGGGCAGGGCTTGTGGCTTCCACTCAGAGACTCCTGCTACCCAGACCCTCAGTCAGAGGGAGGCTGGGGTACAGGTGGGGGGAGCCTGAGCCCCAGCCCCGCTCAGCCTCACCTGTCGAGGCAGACCCTCCCAGCGGCAGAAGCGCTCTCGGTCAACAACATCTGCACAGGCCTGCAGCTCCCCATCATAATACAGCCGGTTGGGAACGTCGAGGATGGTGGGGTGAGACCTGGGAGGAGGAGGAAGGAAGAGCAAGGCCAGATGGGGCAGGCTCCCCTCCACCCACACACACTATCCCGTCCTGCCCACTGCACAGCAGACTCGTTCAGTTTCAGCTTTTGCAGCCGGGCACTGAGACCCAGGTTCGATCCCTGGGTCGGGAAGATCCCCTGGAGCACGAAATGGCAACCCACTCCAGTATTCTTGCCTGGGAAATCCCACAGAGAGAGGAGCCTGGTGGGCTACAGCTCATGGGGTCTCAAAGAGTTGGACATGACTGAGTGACTAACACATACACAGTTAACCACAGAAAGCAGAACCAAATGTGGCTCCAGAAAGCATCTGATCCAAAGATTTCAAATTTAAAAGAAAACACCAAGAAATCAGGGACCCATTCTCAAGTCTCAATTTTGCCAAGGAAGGATAATACAAAAACACATGTCACTGACTATCACCATTACTGGATGAGATAAAGTGTTTAAATCCAAAAATATGGAGGAGGAAATGGCAACCCACTCCAGTCTTCTTGCCTGGAAAAGTCCATGGACAGAGGAGCCTGGCGGGCTGCAGTCCATGGGGTTACATGACCGAGCATGTTTGCAAGAGGGTAGAGGGAGATGGATTGGTAGCAATAAACTGGTAGAACTAAAAAAAAAATCCAAAAATACAAGCAGTACTAACACAACGGCTAACATGTTTTGCATTCTTAGCGGACTCATCTAAGGAACTAAAGATTCTTAGCGGACTCACCTAGGAACTCAACTGAGCATTTCAGATGCAAGAACTCACTGACTAAAGGAAGTATACAGCTCTTTAACTTGAATAATCATTAATTGTCTGTATTATTCTCATTTCTCCTTGGATTGCCTAGAAACTTCACCTGGGAACTGCCTCAGACATATTTCAGTGTCGGAACCACTGACCATCCCCTGATATACAAATAGGCAAGCTGCTTTAGAGTGAGGGCACTTGCTAAGTCACACTATCTACAAACAGCAGTGATGGGACTGCAGAGGAGACCTTCCCGTTTACAATCTTTCTGCAGTGTATAGTCTCTGAGCGACAGGACTGTGGGATGGAGGCTACAGCGGGGCTGGCGGAGGATGTGGGGTACCTGTAGTTGCGCAGCAGCTTGGTTATGAACTGGGGGTTATAGCCATCCGGGCCCTTCTTGTATAGGGCATTGAAGGTAAGCAGCCGCTCCAGCAGTGAGTACCCCAGCCCATGCTTCTGGGTCAGCGGGCAACGCAGCACAGGCCCCAGCTGCCGAGGGTCTCCTGCCAGCACCAGCTGCCCTCCTGGGTTGTCTGCTTCTTTGACTTCCATCAGCCCTGGAAAGCGGGGAGTGATGGGGAGAAAGGTATGTGGTGGGACCTCGCTGATGCATGTGGGGCATACTTGCAGCCCCCCTCAAACCCCTCACCTGCTATGGCCACCAGGCTCTCTGGCTCCATGGCATGGCCAGCCTCGTCGATGAAGATGTGTGTGAAGTGATCGATGGGAAACTGGGCTGAGACCAACCTGGGAGGTGTCAGGCCAGGCAGAGGTCACACCCAGACTGTCAAACCTGAATGCTCACCTAGGCCGGCCCACCCCCCAAATCCCCAGGAACCATCCTTTCCCATTTCCCCAGCCTGCCACCTCTTTACTTAACATAATATTAAGAGATGCACACACACACACTTCCCACCTGCTGGCAGTGATGAGCGTGGTAATTAAGACGCGATATTCCTGCAGCTTCTTCTTGGAAGGAAATACAAAATCCCCCTTCTTTGCATCCCAGTTACAACACGGCTGAGGGTTGGGCAGGGAAAGGAGTCAGCTTGGCTCCACCGCTAATTTCACCCTCACTCTGGCTCCGGGGTCCCCAGGCAATTTTATTTACTTTCTCTCACTTTTCACACAACTGAAACTAAAGCCCAGAGAGGGCACCTGATCCACCCAAAGTCACACAGAGAGTATCTCAGAATGAGGGTCTCCTAGTTTCCTGACCCTAGTGTTTACCCAGAGCAGCACCCGTTGTCCCTCGGCCACTTGCCTTCCCCAGGTACCTTGATGTCCTCAGGGACCAGGTGGATATCCCTGCTGGGGGCCAGGAGGCGGTAGATGGAGCTGGGTAGGTGGACCCGGAGGCGCTGACAGAGGAGGTCAGCCCCTGAGTTGGATGGAGCGCAGGCCAGGATGTGGGCTTTGGGCAAGTGCTTCACCACCTGGGGTGGGGATAGGCACAGTGTGGGAAGCAGCTTCTGGTCTCCGGGTGGGGGGTGGTGGGCAGTGCAGAGAAGTGTGGCTGTGACTCAGGCTGGCACAGTATGGCATCTCTCTCCCATTGCTAGGGGAGGGAGTGACTAACAAACCAAGTTCTGATCCCCAGCCCACTGCAGTCCAAACAGGACTTTATGCTAGAAAACTGCTGCAGTAAATATAAAAGGCTACCATGACTGATGCCGAAGCTCCAACACTTGGCCACCTGAGGCGAAGAGATGACTCATTGGAAAAGACCCAGATGCTGGGAAAGACAGAAGGCAGGAGAAGGGGACGACAGAGGACGAGATGGTTGGATGGCATCACTGACTCAGTGGACCCGAGTCTGAGCAAGCTCTGGGAGATGGTGAACGACAGGGAAGCCTGGGGTGCTGCAGTCCACGGGGTCACAGAGTCCTACACGACTAAGCGACTGAACACAACCGCCATGACTGGGACATGAACTGCAACGTGGATCGTGCAATATTCAACGCGCACACAGTGCTCAAAGCCACACCAGCCCTTGGTGCCAGCTCGGGGGCATGCGTTTGGGGAGCTGGAGGGAAGCAGAACCTGGGGACAGCTGCTTGGTTCCAGAGGGCCTCAGAGTGTAGGCCATAGACTGGAGGCCACAGGCTCAGGCCCCACCTGCTTGATGGCTTCCACTAGGGTGACAGTCTTGCCCGTGCCCGGAGGCCCAAAGATGATGTAGGGGGCGGGGCGGGTGGTGCCCATCACGATGTGCTTCATGGCCTGCCGCTGCTCCGGGTTTGACTCCAGACTCCGGTCATACAGCCTGACAGAGTGCCACAAACATGATGCTGTCGAGGCCCAGAAGCCTCCCTGACCGCATCCCCTACACCCGCACTTCAAGTGGCACTGGATCCCCTGCCCACAGCCTCACTTGAGCTTCACGTCTGAGGGCAGCAGCGGGACTCCACGAGAGGCCACAGGGAAGAGCATGGGCCCCAGTGGCCAGCGCCCCGTCAGCTCCAGGGCTCGGTGCTGCACCCGCAGGGGCTGGCGGTTGAAAGTGAAGTTCACCTTGAAAGTCAGCCCATCCACAAAGCGGCTCAGGAGGCTTTGGGAAGGGAGAGACAGGGGGAAGCATTCCAGTAAGGAGGGGTGGGCAATAAAAGGCCAGGGCTTCTCCATCTACCCCAACCCCACTCCCCTTCCCAGACCTCCGAGCACTCCTCTAGGAGAGGAAGCTGTTGAGGCACATCAGGGTCCCCCCCTTGCTCTGTCCCTGGGGTCCCACTCACTCTTGGGAGAAACACCCTCCTCTCTTGGCCTTTGGGCCATCTGTAGACCTTCCTACAGCTCAGGGTTCCCTCAACACCAACCTGGTGGAAAAACTAAGCTTGACCCGGTCCAGTTCCACCTTGTGCACAAAGCCCTTGTAGGTGACAGGGTCCTCGTGATGTGTCTCGGAGGACAAAAGGGCAAATAGGTGGTCACCCCGCAGCACTGAGGGGCGGCTCTCGGCCACTCCAGGAACCTGGGAAGCAAAAGCGCCAGCAAGCTTCTAGCCCGAGATGACCAGTGGAGGGCCCACTGAGACCCCTCCTGAAACAGAAGGTCTGACAGCCGCCTCTACTCTGGGGTTCAGGGAGCTTTGCTTCTTTCCTTTTCTACCAGACAGGGCAGAAGAGTCAGAGTCAGGGGAGATGGGGAAGGAACAAGTTTGCTCAAGCTGCTCAGAGACGCTGAGTCCAGGAGTCCAGGCAACCCTCCAGGCCACGATTTCAAGACCCAGGGGTCAGCTTCCCAGTAAGTCCAGCTACCCTCTTGGCCAGTTCAGTTTCTATTCTGCCTTTAAAACCTTGTTCAAAATAAAAAAAAAAATCTTGTTCAAAACTCAGCTCCTGCGGGAAACTTTCCCTGATCATCCTGGTGCCTTTCTCAGCACACGGGTGCAAGAATCCATTCTCATGTGCAATTCTGGACTTATGTATACAGATTCAACATCTGAGAGCTGGAGAGGTCTCTAAGAATTATATTCCAGACTTCCCTGGTGGTCTAGTGAAGAATCCACCTTCCAAAGCAGGGGACTTGGGTTTGATCCCCAGTGGGGGGGAATGAGGATCCCACATGCTGCAGGGCAACTAAGCCTGCATGCTGCAACAAGAAAAGCCTGCACACTGCAGTGAAGATCCAAAAAACCCCCAAACAAATAAACAAAAAAGAACACGAATCATCTAGTTCAGCTCTGTGCTTTTCAGGTGAACGAACTAAGGCCCAGAGATAGCGAAAGACTTGCCCAAGGTCACAGAGCCAAGTGATGGCAAAGTCTGGGCTAAAACCCCAGTCTTCCCTATTACCCTGCTCTGACACCTCTTTTGGGGGCCCAGATGCCTACTCTGCTCCTTGCTGAACCCTCTGGGACAGGAACAGCATCATCCTCCCTTTGTTCTGCCCACAGTCTGTGGGTTGGCTAACTCGAGTCCATCCTCCCTACTGCCGATCCAAGCCCTGACCTCCAACGTGAGCAGATGGGGGTTCTGGTCTGTGGGGTCCCAGGTCATGGGCACGGACTCCAGGTCATAGTGCCGGATGTCGTGCTCCATCTGCAGCTCCTCCAGGTGCAGCAGCAGCCGGAGCTTCACCTCGTAGTTCCTCCACTTCAGGGCTGTCTGAAGCTGGGCCCTGGCAGTGACAGTGGGGGAGGTGGGAGGGGAGGGATAGGAACAGGACGGGTCAGGCAAACCCCATGTCCCAGAGCACCTCTCCCTCTGCAGCCCTGAGACTATGAAAACGTCAGGAATCAGGGAAGACTAGAAAAGCAGAGAAGCAGATGGGGGTTAGAGGCCTCTAAGAAGGGAGTCCCTGCCCGCCAACCTCAGACCTGCATTGTGGATCCTGGAGCTGGAAACATCCTCTCTCAAAGATCCTCCCATGACTCACACCCTCACCTCATTCAAATGTCATTCTCTGCTCAAATGTCACCTCCTTGAAGAGGCCAGGACTAGCTGTCCTCTGCAAAACAGCATAGCCCACCCTTTACCCTGCTTTAACTTTGGTTAGTTCTTCACAGTACTCATCACTACATAAGATAAGATGAGAAATGTTCACTTTCCCCACCTACAATGTCAGGGCCATCATGTGAGTGATTCACCTTGAATGCAGCCTGGCACATGGTGTGTTGGCCAGTCAGGGGATGAATGAACTGAGCATGGGAGGCTGAGGACAGAGGCATGGGGCAGAAGCAAGAAGTGAGCAAAGACAGATAAAGCAGTGTGAAGGGTGCAGAGGGATGGTACTCACTTGATCTCAGCAATCTCCTTCGGGGCAGTGAAAATACTTGTTCCCCGAAGAAGGATGGGGAGCAGCTGTCTGAGGCGGGGGGGCGGGTAGTATGTTCCCAGTGGCAAACTGAACTCCAGGTCATAGTTCTTAGCACTGCAGGAGGGGGGACAAGAAAAGCTATTACAAACACAGAGACCCTTCGCCTTCAGAGACTCTGAGAAGGCCCTTCCCTGGGGGAGGCACAAAGCCCTGCTTCAATACTATGGCTGGAAGGGGTCAGTAGCCTTTGCCCTAGAAGAGAGGACTCACTGTCTCATGAGGCTGCTCATTCCAAGGCTGGACCATTTTCATTTTTAGAAAGCGTGATATTTGAAAGCATAAAATTTATATATATATATATATATAATATATGGAATTCCCTGGCAGTCCAGTGGTTAGGACCCCACACTTCCGTGGCAGAGGGGGTCTGTCTTTTATCCCTGGTTGGGGAACTAGAATCTCACAAGCTGTGAGGTTATCTATATACAAATACACATACATATATAAACAATACATGTTCATTAGTGAAAATAAAAAAAAATAAGAAAATAGGTAATAAATAAATGGGTAAAAAAACAACATGCTCACCATCCAGGGATAACCGCTGTTAACGCTTTGATATGCAGCCTTCCAGACATTTTTCTTTGTCAATATGTATTATACAAATATATTTTAAATTAATTAGCCAATTAATTAATTAACTTCTTAGCTGTGCTGCACGGTTTGTGGGATCTTAGTTCTCTATGAAGGATAGAACTTGTGCCTCCTGCAGTGAAAGCTCGAAGTTCTAATCACTGGACCTGCAGGGAATTCCCCTATACATATATTTTTAGCAGAAAGAGTACAGTGGTCTCACAGTTTGCTTTTATAGCTCAGTATTTTGTTAACACCTGAACATATTAAAAAGAGATGTCTGCACATATGATTCCGTTCATAAGACATGTCCAGAAGAGGGAAATCTATAGAAAGTACATGAGTAGGCAGTGAGGGCTAGGAGGCGAGGGGGCGGGGAATGGGTGATAACTAAAGGGTATGGGCTCCTTTTGGGGGTGATGACATGTTCCAAAATGGACTGTGATGATGGTAGGACTGATCTGTGAATATGCTAAAGAAATCACAGATTGTACACTTTAAAGGAATGAATTGTATAGTATGCAAGTTGTTTCAATAAAGCTGTTATGAGGGGGAGGGGGAGAGAGGGAGAGAAACAGGACCACCCCGGCTGCCTGATAATCCATCACACAGTCAAAAATACTTGAAACTTTTTCCATATCTGTCCTCAAAGCTGCTTTTCTTCTTAGATAGAAAAGGTCTCTGAGGTCTGGACGAGGTAAGAACTCATCGTTAGGAAAGGGGGCTCTGTGTTCTTCCCAAAGGCCCACACGGTGATGTGGGGAGGGACCCCTTCCAGCCTGAACTGGGTTGGACAGAGGACTTACCGCTCGGGTCTCTCTCCTTCCTCTATCCGGCTGGTCACCACAGGGTTTCGAGAGATCTGGGTCCGCTTGAAGGGAGTCGTGGGTTTCAGCTGTGCTGCCAGGGGACTGTGGGCCACGGCGGCTAAGAAGCGGGCGATGTAGAAAGTGCCAGCTCCTTCTGAGCCCGGCTCTCCAGGGCCCAGCAGCTCCCAGAGCACTGTGGCTGGGAAGTAGCCCACAAAGCTGGTCTTACAGTGAACATGCAGCTCATAGCATTCACCTAGGAGAAGACAGCTGAGTGCGTCAGGTTGGGGAGGGAGCTGCCCAGGAGCATCCCAACCCTGACATCCCCCAGATAGCCCCTACCCCAAGGCAAGCCCCACCAGCCTGCAACAGCACATGCCTGAAGCAACAGACCCTCCTAGGGCAGGCCTCCATCCACCAGAGGCTCTTTGAGAGCCCACTCACCAGGGCCCAGGAGACAGGGTAGCTCCCGGTCTCCACTGCCGAAGGAAAACTGGGGGGTCCGGCAGAACGGGAAGAGGTGGGTGAGGGTGACAGGCTGGGTTCCTCCATTCCGAAGCCTGAGGGTCAGCACCTCCTTGCGGTTCAAATCCAGGCGGATAAGGAGCTGTCCATCTCGGGCTTCGTGGGGCCCTTGGACTTCCACATTCACCCCATGTTTCCCATGCATATACTCAGCCCTGGGGAGAGCGGGAGTCAAGGGCGGGCAGGGCTGGGGCAGGAGCAGACAGGACTGCGGGTTGCTCTCGGGAAATTCACAGAATGGGGAGGATGGCCAAGTGCCAGCCATGCTCAGGAAATCCACCCCCAACTCAGGCCAATTAGCTCCTTCCCTGCCCTCCCCTCAGTCCTTGCAGGAGGAAGCCCCCACCCTCCCCCAGCCAAGCTGAGGCAAGCCCCAGTCACACGGTTTCCCACACACCCAGGCCCCTCTTGCACACCCCGTCACACACAAGCACACCTGTCATGAAAGATAGTGGCTAGCAGTGACCTGTGGTGTTTGCTCATTTCCAACCCCGGCTTCATTCTCCTCTTTTCTGGGAACCACACGTCGGCCCAGCGGTCGAGCCCGAAGAACCTGACTCGGGTCTTGGTGACGTAGGCCAGATTGGCAATCTTCATTCCATACAGCATGGAGGAGAAGCCAGGGGCAGGGGTCCCAAAGCTGCCGGGAGCAGAGGAGACTGGGGAGTGAGGGCCAGGGGGCGGCAAGCTGGGGAGGGCGTCTGAGAGCCACTCTGTGCGGGACAGGATGGGGCTGGGGCCAGAGACTCAGGCTGGGACGGCAGCACTTTTTAATGTTTTCAGGGAACGCAAGGGGACCCTCCCCAAGACTAAATATGATTGTTTTAAATAAGCTGCAGGTGGTGGACATTGCACTTCTGGGGAGAAAAGTCCAATGGTGGGCTGCTGAGACGGAGGACTAAGGGACGAGAGAGTAAGAAGTGAAGATCTGGGGCAGGGTGGGGGCGATTTGGGACAGAAAAGATATAAACTCTGAAGCAGAAAGAGTTAAGGCAGGGGGGAAGCTGAAGAAGCTGATTGGTAGGGTGGTGGTGGGGGGTGGGTCCCAGGTCCAGCCTGCTCGTGAGGAGTGAGAGGGGCAGAGTGCAGGTGTCCAGGGTGTGTGGGCAAGGTGGCTGATCAGACAGCAGTGTCCCCCCGAAGTCAGAGGGTGCAGGTAGAACCCAAGCAGGAAGGGAAAGGATCCTTCTCCAGAGATCAAATAGCTTGTTTGGGCCTAGAGAAGGTGAAGACAGGGAAAACTGGTCAGAAGGACAATAACCCCAAGGTTCAGTGCCAGGAATTCAGTTTAGTCAACTCGACAAACACTTACAGAGACCTGTTATGTGCCAGGCACTGTGCTAGATGCTGGGGGTTCAAAGAGACCTTGAGGAGCACGGAGGGAACACATTAATTCAAGCCCCTGCCAGGAGCTCAGAGGGGAGGAGCTCAGACTTGGCGGCTTCCCCAGGAAACAGCGTCAGAACTGAATCCTGAAGGATGAATGGGACAGAGCACAGAGCATGAGCCGAGGTGTGGGGGCGCGGCGGCAGGGGGAAGCTGGCGGGACCACCCACTCCGACACTAGCTGGGTCACCTTGGGTCACAGTACCTCGCAGAGCCTCACTTTGCTCCTCTATAAAATGGGGATAACAGCAGACTTATCTCCCGGGGTGGTTGTGTGGATCACAGGAGAGACACTGTGGTGTCCACTTAGCCCAGCGCTTGGCACATAAGGTCTCAGTAAGGTGCACTGTGATTAGTATCACATTCAGTCTGGTTGTGCTAGAGTGAAGAGTGCAAGGAGGGATTGGCAGGAGGCAGCAGAGGTGGGCAGGGACCAGGTCTCGCATAGTTTTGCACGCCAAGCCCATGAAGCCTGCACCTGACCCTGAAGGCCAGCAGCTCTCCTTTACTGGCACTTAAGGGCCAGAGGACATCCCCACATGTGACACGTCACAAGACACATTCACGCTCTGGACAGCTGACCACCCTCCCTCCATGCTTTGAGGGGAATGGAAGCAAATCCTAGTTCCTAGGAACCATGGCCATCACTGCTGAACTATTAAGGCTCAATCAGCATGGTCACTCACCAGCATAAAATAAGATCATATATGGTTACGGACATTTCCCTGGTGCCCCGTGCCTATAACTCTGCCCCTCTCCCTCCCCCCATGCAAGTGAGTGATACCATTCAGAAAACTTTGAATTGCCTCTGATTTGTCTTAAAAAGATAGTAAATCATGTGAAAACACAATAGAAAATGCTCAAGAAATGTTAGCTACTATTATTAGTATCCTATTAGCAGTAATACTAGTACTAGTAACAGCAGTATTGGTTCAGAGTAGTAACTTACTTCCAGCCTGCATCAGAGGCTACACTGTGGTTACACAACCACCCCATGTAGGTGGGTTTTAAGCAGGGGTGTGGCAAGATCATATTTGCATTTCAGATCACCCAGGCATCAGGAATGGAGGATGGATTTGCTGGAGGCAAGACTGTAGGCAGGGAGACCAGTTAGAAGAAGGCCATTGCAACCGTCCAATTCAAAGTTGACAAGGCTCCAAACAAGGCAGTGGTCAGGATGGAAGAGGAGACAGATCTGATATTTAGAATAAAAAATGATTTTGGTTTTGGACAGGAGAGCAAATGTAGGCTGGGAAGAGAGAGGAGTCAAGGACAATACTGAAAGCAGTGGCTTGGCTTCAGGGACTATTCCTGAGATAAGAGGGAGACACAGGAGGAGGAGGAGGCTGGAGGGACATATGGATCTGGACATGGTCAATCTGAGATCCCCATGGTCAACAGGCAGCTAGCTCCATGAATCAAAAGCTGAGAACTCAGGCCAAAGTCAAAGCAGACCCTAATAATAGGGAGACGTCAATAGTATTTACAACTATGGAAGTGTTCAGGATCTTCCCAGGGAGTGAGTCATCTGAGAACCACTGAGGCCAGCACAACCCAGGGAGGAATAGAAAACAGAGCAGGAAGCTCCTGGAGAGGGAAGAGAATCGGGAGAAAGTCTCACAATCAGGTATCAGGCTCAACTGCTGCTGAGGGGCTGAGGCAAAGGGATTGAAATCAACCCTGGTAACTTTCATCAAGGCCCCTTGGTCAGTGAGTCACTAAGTTCCATGAATCGGCACACACTCAAATGCCAACTGATGCCAGACTCCACAGGTATCTTTGATACCTGCAGCCATTTCAGGTCCTACTTTTGAGTTACTAGTATAAGAAGGATTACACATATCCTTCTTACATGAATACTGTATAATCTACTACTCTAACCAGGGGCTTCCCTGGTGGCTCACTGGTAAAGAAACCAGCTGCAAGGCAGGAAACATGGGCTTGAT
This sequence comes from Moschus berezovskii, assembly GCF_049115385.1. Lineage (NCBI taxonomy): Eukaryota > Metazoa > Chordata > Mammalia > Artiodactyla > Moschidae > Moschus > Moschus berezovskii. Next base: position 92,152,870 of record NC_142463.1, on the reverse strand, counting down.
CCTTGGTTTGGAAAGATCCCCTGAATGAAATGGCAACCCACTCCAGTATTCTTGCCTGGAAAATCCTGTGGACCGAGGAGTCTGGTGGGTCACAGAAGAGTCAGATGCGAATAAGGGACTAAATAACAAGTCTAAACAAACAAAGGCTCACGTGCCCTGAAACACCCTGGAGTTCTCAGCTTAGTGGTAGAGAGAAAACAGGACCCTGATGGGACTGAGCAAACCCAGAAGCACAAATCCTGTCTAAAAGGAGGAAATGCTACTCATCTCTAGAAAGAGGTTACCAGGCCCAAGATGGCCAGACCTGGCTTTTAAGAGAAGCCCAAAGTACAATTTTAAGGTGAAATCTTTCATCTTTGGAAGCTTCTGCATGGACACATGAGCAGGAGGAACTCTGCAAGTTTTGCAGCTTCTATGATAGGTGCTATGCCTGTGTGCTAAGTCACTTTAGATGTGTCCGACTCTTTGCAACCCCATGGACTGTAGCCTGGCAGGCTCCTCTCTCCAAGGTATCCTCCAGGCAAGAATACTGGAGTGGGTTGCCATGCCCTCCTCTAGGAGAAAGGTACTACCACCTAAGTATTAATAGCTTTCAAATTATTCTTCATGTCTATTACCACTATCCAAGTTGGTCTAAGGTGACATCCATAAAAATTTAAAAAAAAAAAAAAATTTTTTTTTAAATCACAAACTTAGTACATACTTGTTGAAAAAAAGCACCAATTCTTGCATTATACATCTAGTCATTTGGATTTCAAGGGAAAAAAAGATGGACAATTCAATAGAAAAACAGAATATTCAACTTAAAGAGCAAACTCTGGTGACTCAGGGGTAAGAAAAGTTACTCCAAAAACAGAGAAATGCAAATTAAAGTAAAAATGAAGTATTTTGTTTCCATGAGACTGACAAAAAAGAAGACAGTCACAACATGTATTACTATATGGGAAAGAAAACTCTACATTGCTGTTAGAAAGGGGCAATATTACAACCATTTGGAAAACAACCTGGCAACATCTCCGAACATTTGATATGGAGGTATCCTTTAACTCATGGGAATGTATCCATGGAAAAGAAATACACCAACATATAAGAACATATGTGCAAGGAGGCCTATTGTAAAGTCCTTCACATTGGCCAAGAATTGAAAACAAATGTCCATCCATAGGGAGATAGCTGAATAAGCTGTAAACACCCGTACCGCAGAATATCAGACAGCTATTTAAAAGAATGCATCACATCCATTTGAAAGACTAAAATGTAAAAGGTTATCAACACCAAAAGTTGACAAGGATACAAAAACACCAGAATGCTCGTGCATTGTTAGATGGGCTATAAAATGGTACAATCACTTTAGAAAAAGGTTTGATGGCTTCTTGTAAAGCCAAACATAATACTCTGATTTTTTAATAAAAATATTATATTATTCATGAAATAAAAATTCATAAAAAATGTAACATGACTATAACCTCTAGTATAGACCTACCACTGGTATTTATTCAATAAGGACTTGCCGGGAGAATGGGTGAAATTAGTATCAAGCAATTCCAAACTGTTATTTTATAGATGAAACAGGTTAACAATGCAAACACTGAACCTCTGGCTGCCAGCAATGCTGTGTGACGGCCTGGAATATCAAGTGTCAGATTATATGTATTGTCCAAACTTGGACAGTCTAACCGCAGGCAAGGTCACACCAGAAGACTAGTAAAGAAGACTTTGCTGCCAACTACCATAAAAGAGGTTAAGCAATCTGCCCAAGATCACAGTCTCCAGGACATGTATATATATCAGGGTTTCAAGGTCACTGTTTTCAGTTTGGGGCTATTTTGAATAAAGTGCTATATATATATACACATATGCTTCCATGTTGGCTTAGTGGTAACGAATCTGCCCACAATGTATGAGCTATGGGTTTAATCCCTGGGTCAGCATGGCAATCCACTCCAGTATTCTTGCCTGGAGAATCCCATGGACAGAGGAGCCTGGCAGGCTATACAGTCCAAAGGGTTACCAAGAGTCAGATATGACGGAAGCAACTTAGCATGCATGTGTGCATATATATATTTTTCTCCCACCTTGGCCAAGCAAGTTGCATGTTGGATCTTAATTCCTGGACCAAGGATCTAACCCAAGCCCTCTGCATTGCAAGCATGGAGTCTTAACCACTGGACTGCCAGGGAAGTCCCTGTGATTTGTATTCATATAAGATATACTGTTGTTGTTGTTTAGTTGCTAAGTCCGACTCTTTGCAACCTCATGGACTGTAGCCCGCCAGACTCCTCTGTCCATGGGAATTCTCCAGGCAAGAACACTGGAATGGGTTGCCATTTCCTCCTCCAGGGGAACTTCCTGACCCATGGATGGAACTCAAGTCTCCTGCTTGGCAGGCAGGAAAGCCCATAAGAAATATTGGTGGTAAAAGAATACCAAAAGAATTGGTAGTAAAATATTGGTGGTAAAAAGAAACCACTGATACACAGAACAACATGCGTGAATCTCAAACACATTATGCCGAACAAAAGATGCCTGACAGAGTATATACTATCTGATTCCATCAAATGAAGTTCTAGAATGGATAGTATCTCAGAAAAAAAAAAAAGATCAGAGCCCCGGATACTGGGTGCGTAAAGGAGAGGACTAAATAGGACAGATGAAGCAACTTTTTGGGGTGATGTTGTTTTATATCTTGATAGGGTGTTGCACACAGGTATATGGATTCGTTAAAACTCACAGAATGGGACACTTGCAATCTTGTCTATTTCACTGTAGGTAAACTGTGGTGTTGGAGAAGACTCTTGAGAGTCCCTTGGACAGCAAGGAGATCCAACCAGTCCATCCTAAAGGAGATCAATCCTGGGTGTTCTTTGGAAGGACTGATGCTAAAGCTGAAACTCCAATACTTTGGCCACCTCATGCGACGAGTTGACTCACTGGAAAAGACTCTGATGCTGGGAGGGATTGGGGGCAGGAGGAGAAGGTGACGACAGAGAATGAGATGACTAGATGGCATCACCGACTCAATGGACATGAGTCTGACTGAACTCCGGGAGTTGGTGATGGACAGGGAGGCCTGGCGTGCTGTGATTCATGGGGTCGCAAAGAGTTGGACACGACTGAGCGACTGAACTGAATTGAAATTTTACTTAAAAAAAAAAGTAAACATGTGAATTCCCTTGTGGTTCAGTGGTTAGGATTTTGCCTTCTTACTGCTTAGGGAGTGGGTTCAGTCCCTGATCTGGGCACTAAGATCCCACAAGCTGTGCGGAGTGGTCCAAAAAAAAACCCCATTGTAAACAAATGTTGAACTCTTAGATCAATAGTTGTAATAACAACAATCATGCTGAAGTGTTCAGGGGTGAACTGTTGTGGTATCTGTAACTTATTATGAAATGCATCAAAAAAATTAAGATAGCTAGATGGGGACATCCCTGTTGGTTCAGTGGTTAAGACTCCACAATTTCACTGCAGGGGGCACTAGTTTACCCCTGGTCAGGGACCTAAGATCCTCACTTGCCCACATGGTGTAAGATAAATATAGCAAGACAGATGGATGGGCAGGCATGTGTCAAATACTAATTAAGAAATCTAGATGAGTGGCCATTGCAACCCCCAGACCCTACTGTCCCTGAGTCTTGGCTGCCCTCACTCTGCCACCTGCCTTCAGAACCAGACTTGTTGGAGCAGCTGAGCTTGCTGCCTCTGCAAATGATTACAAGGGCCAGAAGCTAGCCCAACAGATGTTTCAGGGAATTTTCTTTTTTTCTGCAATAGTTGGATTTATCTATGGGTACCTGGCTGAACAGTTAGGGCGGACTGTCTACATAGTTATGGCCGGATTTGCTGACACTTCCTCCGTGGCCTATTTATCGCCAGCACCCCCTCAAGCGGGTGCCTGTTCAAGACTCAAGCATAGAAGAAACCAGGGGAAAGAAAAAGAGGCTAAAAGTCAGTGATTGGGATTCTCATGACTCAGTTTTTACTGCTGTACCTGCTTTTGTTTTGTGTGACATGAGCTAAATTGTTTTCTGTGAGAAACATGCTCACCAGCCCAAACTTAAGAATGGACTTGGAGACATGAGGTATCGCGGAAAGCGAGGCTTTGTGGTCTTGCAAGATCCGGTGTCTGATGGGCAGGCACATCCACAGTCCTTACACAAAGCAAGTTATCCTAGCATGCAAGCCCCTCTCCCAGTTCCTCACTGGAGTACTATGCGAGGAACAATCTTCCAGGAAGTCACCTAGGTTTGCTCTCTCCCTCTTTATGGGCTGGCCCCTCCCTGACATCCCATTTCCTCCTTTCCTGATTCACCAATAGGGTGAGCCCGCGTGAAACCCTTACGTTTTGAATTCACCAATAGAATGAACCCCAGGAGAAAAATCCGAGGCATCCCACCTTCCCTTTGCTTGCCAGCTTTCCACTTTGGTAACCCTTATGGCTATTACACCAGCGAGCTGTCACTCAAAGCTAGCTATTTTTGAAAATGGATCACTTCAATTTTTTTAGTTCTTACCTTTTCCTATACAAAACATGAGCTAAAAAATACCTATGTTCAGCTGTGTATAGATTTTGTTCTCCCTTTATTTGTTCTATTGCTCTGTTGGGTTTTAATTTATAGATAGTTTGGACCTTGTCTTCACAAACTTCCTCTGAAATGAAGAACTGAAAACACAAGTATGCAAAGTTTCTTTCAGGTCTACAGAATAATAAAGAATAAAAGCTTCATACCTGATATCACAATTTAACTATCAAAGTCTTATAATTCATAAGTAGTCAGGATGTTTTAATGTTTTCAATTAAAATTTAGTGCAATTAAAAAAAAAAGAAATCCAGGTGAGGTGAAACCAAGAAGGACCCTGTTGGGGCTCTCCAGGGCACAAAAGCCTATCTGTGTCCCTTGCTGCTTCTTTGTAGACATAGACTTCATTCAGCCTCCTTGACCTTCCCAGAGTTCCAAGGGGCAGATTCAGACAGTTGCTAATCAGGGAAGAGAGGGAAATGCAGAATCAAGGTGGGGAAGGGGGATGCGGGGTGGGGGTGGGGGGGCTTGCAGTCAAGAAACAATAGTGCAGCCTTGGGGCAGGGTCCTATCTCCTCCTCAAGGAATACACATAACAATAGCTTCGCCTGCTAGGAACTAAGGCCACCACCCAGGTGGATGACAGTAGCTTCAGCCAGAGCACTATATTCCTGGAGCACCACCCTGTTACCTCACCACAAACCAATCAGAAGAAAGTCACACACCCTGCAGCCCTCATTCCAAATTTTGCCTAGAACAACTTATCCCAGAAAACCCTCAGGGAGCTGCCCAAATCACCTGTTTTCTTTGCTTGGCCCTGTAATAACCCTTTCTCTGCTCCCGACTCCCACAGGTTGGTATATTTGGCGTCATATATGCGTGGGGCATACCAATTTGTGTTCAGTAACTAGGGTATATGGTTGTTAAATGTCATATTATTTCAACTTTTCATTATGTTTGAAATTTGTCATAATAAGATGTTGAGTAAAAAACCCAATAATGCAATTAGAAGAATATACCAGACAATTAGGAGTCATTTCCATGATGCATTGATGAGTAAGAAAATCGGGAGGTGGAAAATGTGTATAACGTGATCCTTTTAAAATAAAACAATAACAAAAATACCCTAATTGATATGAGTTACCTTAGTGTGGAAGAGAATGTGGCAAAGTAGGTGGGATGCTGATATGAGAGGTACCTGCGTGCTCAGTTTCGAAGCTGTGTCTGACTCTGCGACCCCCTGGACCGCAGCATGCCAGGCTCCCCTATCCTTCACAATCTCCTGGAGTCTGCTCAGATTCCTGTCCATTGAGTTGATGATGCTATCTAATTATCTCATCCTTTGCCAGTCCCTTCTCCTTTTGCTTTCATTACCTGACAAAACATTAAGGGTTCCCACTCTTTCACTCTCAACTACCTGCTTAACTGTTTGACAGTAAAGAATCTGCCTGCAATGTGGGAGACCTGGGTTTGGTGCCAGGGTCAGGAAGATCTTCTGGAGAAGGGAATGGTTACCCACTCCAGTATTATTGCCTGGAGAATTCATGGACAGAGGATCCTGGCGAGTGGCAAAGAGTCAGACATGATCGAGAGACTAACACTTTCACTTTAACTGTTTTTCATTTTAACTGTTTGATGTATACTTCTCCAGGCTCTTTTCCTTGCATTAAAGAAAAATATATATTTAAGTACACATATTTTTTTGTGTGCTACACATACTATTCTGCAACAGACTTCTTTCACCACCACGGACACCATGATACCATTTTACCAACCCACCTAGCTCTTTTGAATGGTGGCGAAGGATAGCACAGTATGAATGCATTGTGGTAGGTTTAACTATTTGTTCAGTAATAGATAGCTAAGCTGCCAACACTTTTTGGCTCTTTCAAATGTTACAATAATCATCCCTCAGGGTCAAAGAGAATGAAGCTTTACTTTGATGTGTGTGCGCCCCTGCATTTAAACTGTGGTCAACCACTGGACCACCAGCAAAGTCCTTGAGATTTGTATTCACAAAAGAAATACTGTTGATGTTGTTAGTCACTTCGTTGTGTCCGACTCTTTGGTACCCCATGGACTGTAGTCTGCCAGGCTCCTCTGTCTATGGAATTTTCCAAGTCAGAATACTAGAGTGGATTGCCATTTCCTCCTCCAGAGGATCTTCCGAACCCAGGTATCAGATCCAGGTCTCCTGTGGCTCCTTCATTGGGAAGCAGATTCTTTCCCACTGAGACAGCTGGGAAGCCCCCTTTACTTTGATAAGTTCTGCCAAATTGTCCTCTAAACAAGTTGTACAAACTTACAGTCTCACTGAAAAGAATTTGAGAAAATTCCTTTCCTAGACCCTGACATCAGGAACCTTCAATCCTTTACATTTTTGACAATCTGATAAGCAAATGAATGGTTCAGTTCAGTTCAGTTGCTCAGTTGTGTCTGACTCTTTGCGACCCCATGAACTGCAGCACGCCAGGCATCCCTGTCCATCACCAACTCCAGGAGCTTGCTTAAATGAATGGTACTTAGTTTACATTTTCAATTCCCTGATCACTAACATAATCAAGAATCTTTCCTTCTGTTTATTAGTCATTTATATTTCCTCTGTGAACTGCTTGATGATCTCATCATTTTCCCAAGCGCTATGAACTGTTACTCCTGCTTCTGACTCCACACGTCTCTAATGGTCCATCCCGTAAGAGTCAGCAGGAAGTGAAAGTGAAAGTGTTAGTCACTCAGTCTTTGCAACTCCATGGACTGTAGCCCACTAGACTTCTCTGTCCATGGGATTTCCTAGGCAAGAATACTGCAGTGGGTTGCCATTCCCTTCTCCAGGGTATCTTCCTGACCCAGGGATCAAGCCTGGGTCTCCTGCACTGCAAGCAGATTCTTTCCCATCTGAGCCACCAGGGAAGCTCTAGAGTCCAGGAGTTATCAGCAAACACAAATCAGATCATTTCCCCCAACTTATGACTCCACAGACTACAGGACTAAGTCTAACCCTTTAATACGGCTCTCCTGAAGGTTCCACCATTAACACGACACATCAACAAAAACAGAAAACATTTATTAAGCACTTACTACATGCTGTTCTAAGAAGCTACTTACATTATCTCATTTACTCCTCACAACAACCCTTTGAGGCAGCAACTATTATCATTCCATTTTAAGGAAGAAACTGAAGAACAGGTCCCCACCCCACACCCATTCTAAATGGCACCTCAGCCATTCCAGCTATTGCACCACTGCACTCCCCCTCCAGGCTTTTCTGCCACAGTTGGATATCCTGGGTGTGTAACACCCTGACCCTGGTCCCTGTTGTTTGTTAGGTGGAAGATGACTAATTTTTTAGACCTGGTTCAGGAAAGCCTAGTAGCCTGAGGAATGGTATTTCAAAATACGGTATCAGATTGTTACTGGCAGAACAGCCATTCCTCAGTTCTTGTCCTCTTGAGGTGAAGAATTCAACTGAGAGACACAAAGCAGTTTCAAGCAGCAGGAGTGCTTAGGTGAAGCGAAGTATACTCTCGAGAAGGGAGGCGAGTCGGCTGTCTGGGAACCAGAAGCAGCCCCGCAGTGAGGGCAGGGTAGGTTTTAACACAAGGGTGGAAAGTCCTTCCTGGTGTCCTGAGTTATCTGACTGACAAATTGATTGACAGCTTTAGGTTATATAACTTTTCTCATGTGCAGGTGCTTACCCATAAGCACCTACGGGGGGAGGGGGAGGTACAAAAAAATGGCAATTATAAAGAGAGCATAATGAACCTTGGGTTACTCTGAGTCACCTCTTAGATCTTGGTGCACCTGAACCAACTGATGACAGTGGTTTGAGAAGCCCTACTGTGTTCCTGACACCTTGCTCGGTCCTGAAACTGGCTGGAAACTTAGCAGTTCCTAACGAAAAAAGGGAGGATCTCTGGGTGTGTTCTGGTCACCAGTATCCAGGTGCCGGGGGGGAAAGATGGCCCTATCCAGAACAGGGCAGGACCTGCTCTTGTCTGACTAGCTACCTAAGAAGTGATCTTAATGGGACTTCTAGTTGTTTTACAAACTGGATTGCAACTCTCATTAATGGGTAAAGACCAGACCAGGGTTTCTGTACAATTGAAGTAAACTCGAATAAAAAATATCAGAAGGTAGGGAATGAGGCTAAGCTTTGTTTTAAGGACACATACTGTTCTGTGAAAGCTGTGTATACCAGACTCCATATTGCCAACAAAGCTATGGTTTTGCCAGTAGTCATGTGTGGATGTGAGAGTTGGGCTATAAAGGCTGAGCTGCGAAGAACTGATGCTTTTGAACTGTGGTTTGGAGAAGACTCTAGAGAGTCCCTTGGACAGCAAGGAGGTCCAACCAGTCAGTCTTAAAGGAAATCAGTTCTGAATATTCATTGGTAGGACTGATGCTGAAGCTCCAATACTTTGACCACCAGATGTGAAGAGCTGACTCATTGGGAAAGACCCTGATGCTGGGAAAGAGTGAAAGCAGGAGAAGGGGATGAGAGGATGAGGTGGTTGGATGGCATCACCGACTCATGGACATGAGTCTGAACAAACTCTGGGAGATAGTGAAAGACAGGGAAGCCTGGCGTGCTGCAGTCCATGGGGTCGCAAAGAGTTGGACACCGAGCGACTGAACTGAACTGACCAAGTGACTGAAAGCAAAATGTAAACTTTTACTGCGGATAGAGGTCCAGAATGATCTTTTTAAAAACAATGATTCTCTCAGTGTCCTACTTTGCAACTTTTTGTGCTTTCCTATTTCTGTTAAGATTAAAAACAAAATCCCTACATCACCTCCCGGAGGCCTACAATGGCCCACCCAATCAGCCCCTGCCTCCCTCTGACCTCATGTCACCTGTTCACAGGAGTTCACTCCCAGCCTTGGAGGTGCTACTTCCTCTGCCTGAACTGCCTTCCCCTGTCTTACACCTGCCAACTCCATTTATCATTCGAGATTCTGCTCAAACATCACTTTCTCCAGAAACTTCTGGTTCCTAGACTCGGTCAGGTCTCCAAGTCATAGTCTCGAGCATCCTGGGCTTTTTCTCACAAGCACTTATCAGAACAGTAGTTAAATAGGTTTTTTTTTCTTTTTAAGTATTTGTCTTTAATTGCCTCCTTCTTCCTTAGTTAGGTTCCTTCTGTGTATCTACAGCAACTCACAGTTTTGCTTTGCTCATAGGAGGCATTCAGCCAATATTTGTTAAATAAAAGAATGAGCCTCTTGCCCAAGGCAGGAATCATCTCCTCTCAGAAACTTTTTCATGATGCCAGTGCTTATTCCATAACGGACTCCTAACCAGCAATGTTAATGATAGCTGCCACTTCCAAAGCCCAAGCACTCTGTTACCAGGGGAAATGCCTTACCTATGATATTTTATTTTGGCCTCACACAACTGAGAGAAAGGCAGTATTTTACAGACTTAATAGTCAGGGAAATTTAGATATGTGGTTAAAATCAAATGCAACTAGTAAGTGACAGAGTCAGAATTTGAACTCCAGCTATGGAAACATGATACTAGCTCCTGAAGCTCAGAATGACATGTTTATCCGCACATCTGCCACTCCCTACTAGCCTACACTCTTTAGAGGCAGGAACCAGGGTACAGGCAAATGGTAGAGCCCCCATTAAATATATTTGCCAAATGAATAACAAGAGGTGGGAAAAGTTAATAAGAGTTGAGAGCAGGGTACTTCATAACATTACAAAATAACCTATTGATAGCTAGAAGGGATCTATTCTCAGTGGAGGAAGCGCCCCAGAATTCCTGATACAGGGTGACTTGCTATAGCTCCCCTACAACGTTTTCTCTTGTAGATCAACTCTACTTACTAACTCTATTAGATTCTGGGAAGCACTTATTGAGCATCTAATACATACAAGGCTCCATGCTGGAGACTGAGGGAAGGCTCCAACAGGATGAAAGGCCTGTCCCTGTGTTCAGAGGCTCTACAGTCTGGTGGAGAGACGCTAGCTCTAACACAAGGGAGGGTTATCCAGCTATAACCAGCTTCGAAGAAGGAGCAATGAGAGCCCACAGAAGAAGCAATAAACTTCCATTGGGTGGATGAGGGTTGAGGTCACAGCATAAGAAAGTTCTCTCTAATCAGAACAGAAATCTCTTCCACCTGGTGTTCTTTTATTTTTGGCTATGTCACTTAATTCACTCAGTTTGTGGCATCTCACTTAACCAACCAGGGACTGAAACCGAGCAAGTTCAGTGAAAGCCCGGAATTCTAACCACTAGGTCACCAAGGAATTCCCCGAGGGGGCCATGTTGAGTGAACCCAGTTCTGCTTTCTGGAATGACACCAAAGTATAATCCTTTGCCCTCAGGACAGTCTTTAAAATATTCACCAATAACTACCTTGTCCTCTCCAATTTTTCTCTTTTCAAGGCCAACATTTCTCCATTTCTTTGACTGGGTTTCACAAAAAGAATGAATCAACATAGAAGCCTTTCCTCCTCCTCCAAGTACTAAAATGCTATCTAGCCTTCAAAGCAAAGGACAAGGTCAATGCCACCCTCTCCATCGAATTCCCTAATAACTACAGGGAGCTATATCTTACTTGCCTAAAAACAAGTACATACTAAAAAAATTACTTTTGAAATCCCTTAGATTCACTCAAAATGTATGGTATATGTGGTTTCCTATATGCCTGTTTGTGGCTATCTGACTGACAAAGCCTGTTTTCCCCCAGTTTTGGAACATATTGTGTAACTTTGATGTAGAAATGACAAAGACTCCCCTTGAAGAAACTTCAGTCAGGCCCCTCTGAACCCTCTTCTGCCTTAGGCTTCAACTTTGCCCCACCCCCAAACCCTTAACGCTGTCCCTGAGTGATTTTTCATTCAAGAACCCCTCACTTCGCTGTTGGCTATAAATCCCAGCTGTCTTTGCTGTATTGGGAGATAGAGCAAGAGCTCCTCCCATGGCAGTACCTACTGCAATAGTCTCGAATAGTCTTCCTCACCATTTAAACAAGCATCAGAATGATAGTCTCTTTAACAGAGCCAAAAGAAGTAGTCGACTTTTGTTCAGTCGCGTTGTACCTATTTTTTTGGACACAGGTGAATTCATGGATGTGAACTGTTGATGATGTGACTCAATGGTAATTGTTCTCTTTTTATTTTTCTTCCAGCATTTTTCTTATTATCTGTATTACAGTCCTCATGCCATTTTACTATTTATTACAGCATACTGTATGTATATCACAGCCTCTCTTGCTCCCCTGACATTATGCATTTTCCATCTTTATATCCCCACAGTGCCCAGCACAGTGTGGGGACATAAAACAGGTCAGCGTCTTTGCTCCTTCAGGTGCTACTCAAACCCGTTAAATGTCCCTCTTAAAACGTGACACTCATTAGTGAAAACAATATTCCAGAAATGATCCAGTAAACCTGGAAAATCACTTACCTCCTGCCCCCCACACCACACTTCTATAAACACAGTCTAACACTTCTTTGGCTCTTTAAGCAGCCATACCCGCCTTTTGGTCTACTGAAACTCAAGGTCTTTTTCAAGAGGTCTGTTAGTAAGCATAAATTCCCACCACCCAGTATTTATTTAAGTCTTTATATTTATCCCTGTTAAATTGTTTCTTGGTTTTCGGCCCAAGACCCCAAGACTGCAGCCTGTTGATAGAGGTGTTTTTGAAGCACAATTCTGTGCTTTGACAGGGAGAAGTCGCTTCGCTTTTCACTTGAATGGGAACAGGAAAGGAGGACCAAACAGCCTTCAGCCACAGGATGAGAAGGGGCCTCGAGGAGACCGGCCCCCGCGCGGGTCTCCATGGAGAAGCCACAGGTGCTAATGGAGGTTTGGTACCTACGCAGTTGGTGCCCTTTCCTTCTTCCCGAGCTCCCTGAGACTCTTCCCTCCTACACTGGGTCTCCAGCTCTCTGGGATAGTGAACCCCTGAGGCAGCAGCCCCTCAACGAAGGGGCGGAGGTCCCCGCAGAGCTCGCGCTAGGGCGGGCAGCCCCCGGCAGGCAGTGGTTCCCCGCTCTTCTGCAGAGCCTGGGCTCCCTCCCGAGCGCCCTTCCCCCACGCCGAGCGCTTCCCACCCTCAGCCCCCGAGCCCCGCAGGCGGCGCGTGGGCGCAGCGCCCGGCTCCCCAAGACGTGCCCAGCGCCGCCGCCGGGGGTGCAGGCTGTGGGGGAGGCTCTCCACCCGGACTCGGCGCAGGGGCCCGGCAGGGGCAGAGCGGGTGGGATGCTGGCGGCGCGGGCGGGGCGTGGGCACCGCGCAGGAGGGGGCGCTGCGCGGCCCCGGGACCCGCCGGAGCCACTGGGGGAGCTGCCGTTCTTCAGCGCCCTGGGGCGGGAAGGGTGGCCCCGCCGCGGGGGTAGCGGCGGTAAGCTGGGCCCGCGTTTCGGGGCCGGGGAGTGGGCCGACCCGTACCTGGTCTTGAAGTCCTGGTTATAAATGGTCCTCAGCCGCTCGCGATCTGTCTCCCTGTCCTGTCCCCGATCGACCAGGAAATTCTCGAATCTCTGGCCCGTCTCCCGGAGCTGCCGGCAGCTGAACTTACTGGGCATCGCGGCGGCGACTGCGGCCCAGGCAGGAGGGTTCGTAGAAATGAAACTGAAAGTCGCCGCCGCGGCTGGAAGTTGGCGGTCTTAGGGTGAGGGTGCTGCAGGGGAGAAAGCCCCAACTCCGACCCCAGATCCGGCAGGATCTCCTCTGCCCCCACCAGGTTTCCCTCTTCGGTTCTTTTCCTACCTGAGCCTTCCCTTCGGTCTCTCCGTCCTATCCCCTCCCCCTCTTCCCATTAACTCTTTGCTAAGGAGTCTGACCCCTCCCTCAGGGCCCTCCCCTTACCCCAAGCTCCCTCCCCTGGCTTTCAGCCAGAATCTGAACGTGGCTATCGCCTGGGGCCCCCTGAACAGTCCGGGAGGACTTCCTAGCCTCAGTTTGGACAACTCCCACGCCCACCTCCCAGGGCTTCGCGACTTATTGAAAAGCAGGGGAGCAAAGGGCAGGGGCTGGGACCTGGGTCGGCTGCAGCTGGACTGGGGCAGCTCATCCAACACCTCCCCCAGACAGCCTGGGACTCAGGCAAGTACGGAAGCGAGAGGCACGCCCCCCTCCCCCATTTTCCCTTCTCCGGCTTGCAGACGCTGGGAGGAAGGCTTAAGAGCCAAGAAGTTTGGGGGAAGAACCGAGTGTCTCTGATAAAGGTGTGTACGCGTGGGAGGGAGGAACAAGGGGCTTTGCCGGGACGAACAGTTCGTTTTCTGTCACAAAGGCTTCGTTATGTGGAAAGGCTGGCGATCCCTAGCCTTAAGCCACATATTTGGGCACTTAATGCACCCCAGGCTGTATTACTCTTAATTGTTACTAGTGTTTAGCTAAGGGTTGCCCCAGTCATCAAAATATTAGCTTCTGAGTAAGACTGTTAGGTTAGGCAGTAAATGGTTAATAGCTACAGCATCGGTACCAGGAAGAGAAGTATTAATAAAAGAAGCTTCGGAAGACGGATAGTTAAGTCAAATTAAAGGGGGTGGGGGTACAACAAACCTAAAAAAAGCCTCATCATCTACTTATCAACTGGAGTAACAAAAACACACTGACTAGGATCGGACAAAGATCATAAGTTACATTTAAAAAATCTTTTAAACAAAAATACCGGTTCCCAATAGTGGTGTTCTCCAAAGTCATTCCCTGTAGGAGGCCACACACTATCTAACCTAGTGTGAAGAATGCTCAGAACCCAGGTCATGCTCCAGCTGGGCTACCCCTGTCCCTTTTCTGAGGCCAACAACCAACTAAAGCCAAGAAAAACAGGCTTTAGCAACAGGAAATTCAGTGTCAGTGGGAACCAAAGCTACAGGGAGAGGGGGAGAACAGAACAGGGGAATATGTTCTTAGAAACTGCGTATGCAAAGTGGAGGGAAAAACTAGGAATGTGGCCAAAGATTTTATCTTTTTTCTCCCCCAATTATCCAGTGAGGCCTGAGTATTAAAAAGAGTGAACTCTTTAGAACTGCATTATTACTTAACCACTTCAAAAACCTACTACCCACCATACCCAAACTGAACATCTGGCTCTATTCTGATCAGAAATCTAAGCCTCCATTATTCCTGGATATCCCCCTTCTCGAATTATGCCTATTTCCTGGATGTTCTCAAAACATACACAAATAGCTATAGTAAAAACATGGGTGAAAATGTGATCTTATGTGGCTTTTGTGACAAGGGAACCTCTCTAAACCAGTTTCATCTGGAAAAATCCATTTCCCTTAGTTCAGCTCAGTTCAGTCACTCAGTCGTGTCTGAGTCTGTGTGACCCCATGGACTGCAGCATGCTAGGCTTCCCTGTCTATCACCAACTCCTGGAGCTTGCTGAAACTCATGTCCATTGAGTCGGTGATGCCATCCAACCATCTTATCCTCTGTCATCCCCTTCTCCTCCTGCCCTCAAACTTTCCTAGAATCAGGGTCTTTTCCAATGAATCAGTTCTTCACATCAGGTGGCCAAAGTATTGGAGTTTCAGCTTCAGCATCAGTCCTTACAATGAATATTTAGGACTGATTTCCTTTGACTGGTTGGATCTCCTTGCTGTCCAAGGGACTCTCAAGAGTCTTCTCCAACACCACAGTTCAAAAGCATCAGTTCTTCGGTGCTCAGCTTTTATAGTCTAACTCACATCCATACATCAGTTCAGTTCAGTCAGTTCAGTCACTCAGTCGTGTCCGCATCCATACATAACTACTGGCAAAACCATAGCTTTGACTAGACAGACCTTTGTTGGCAAAGTAATGTCTCTGCTTTTTAATACGCTATCTAGGTTGGTCATAGCTTTTCTTCTAAGGAGTAAGCGTCTTTTAATTTCAGGGCTGCAGTCACCATCTGCAGTGATTTTGGAGACCCCTCAAATTAAGTCTCACTGTTTCCATTGTTTCCCCAACTATTTGCCATGAAGTGATGGAACCAGATGCCATGATCTTAGTTTTTTGACTGTTGAGTTTTAAGCCAGCCTTTGCACTCTCCTCTTTCGGAGTTACTGTCACATGTCGCTGTCTAGATGCCTAGAATGGTCTTCCTACCTTTCACAACTAGCTCAGGTCTCACTTTCCTCCCCAAATCCTTCTGGACTTAGAAAAATCTCACTATTAAGTAATAAGGTTGATTTTGTTTGTGTGTGCGCAAAGTCTCTCAGTCGTGTCTGACTCTTTGCAGCCCTATGGGCTGTAGAGTGGGTTGCCATGCCCTCCTCCAGGGTATCTTCCCTACCCAGAGAATAAAACTGTGTCTCCTGTGTCTCCTGCACCGGCAGGCAGGTTCTTTACTAGTGCCACTTGGGAAGCCCAGTAAGGTTGATTTTGTGTACGTGCACACTGAGTTGTTTCAGTCCTGTCTCTTTGCGACCCCATAGCACTGAAAGCAATCTAAAAGTTAACTCTTGCCAAGGACATTACTGGAACAAACCTAGAGCCTTCTAAGGTAACAGCATTGGAGAAGAATGTTAAGAGCCCTGCTTTTTTTCCCCGTAATTCTCATTACTCCATAGTTACTTGGATTCTACAATTCAGTTTTGAATTGTCTCTAATTTTATGTTTTCCACCAAGACTGTACTCCCCAAGGCAACAGCGCTAAAACTGCCTGAAATGCTTTAATTGGTCAGCCTACTGTTGACCAAAGGAATGGCTGTGGCAGGTAGAGTTAATCCTTATTTGCAGATTCTGTATTTGCAAATTCATCTCCTCACTAAAATCAGTAACCCCCAAATCAACACCTGCAGGACTTTTGTAGTCACCCATGGGTGTGCAGAGTGGCAAAAAGAAAAATCTTGAGTTGCTCAATGTGCCCATTCCCAGCTGAAGTAGAACAAGGCCATGTCCTTCCTGCTTTGTTTCAGCTCATGTAATAAAAATCCTTTTTGTGGTCTATTTTGTGTGCTTTTTTTTTTTTTGGTCACTGCTTAAAATGGCCCCCAAACCTATGTAGTGCTGAAATGCTGTCTAGTGTTCCTAAGTAATAGAAGACTGATGTCCCTTATAGAGAAAATTCCCATGTTAGATAAGCTTTGTTAACTTAGGCATGAGTTATAGTGCTGTCAGCTATGAGTTCAATGTTAAAGAATAAAAAATGAATATTAAATAGTGATTTAAATAAAAATATATAAACCAAGATTGTGTATTGATTGGCTGACAAAAATGTGACCAGAAGCATACAGGAACCTAACCCTGGAGCAATGTTTCAATATGTGCTAATTCAATGTTTGCTGGCAATTTTACAGAACATAACCACAGTAAATGAGGATTAACACCCCTGACAGAATGCTTTTGGATACATTTGGTTTCTGCTCTCAGAGGGCTTAGATCAACTCTTGTTTTGTTTTTGGCTGTGCTGTGCAGCAGGATATTAAGTTTTCCAACCAGGGAATGAACCCATGCATGCTCCCCTGCAATGGCAGTAAGGAGTCCTAACAGCTGGATTGCCTGGGAATTCGCTACCCTGTTTTTTAACATATACTCTGTTCAAGGGAGAATTTTAGTTAGCTCAGTTTATTTTATGGGACTAGCCAATTTTCTATATTTACCAGTCTTTCTTTGATTTTCTAAGAAGTGGCTTGGTAATTATATTTAAATTATAAATTCATATATTGGCATTCAAATTGTGTCAGTCTTTTGTGAGTTTGGAGAGAATGTGCCAAGGCTTGCTATGTATGTATCTCATGAACCAAGATGAATCTAGTGTCAACATTCTAGATTATAAAACAGAACAGGCACTAGAACTAGACCAACTAACAGAAGCACAGCCACCCAGGCACAAATGAAACAGTCTTCAGTAGTGTAATTTCAACTACAGGAGTGAGGCCTCAGAGGAAACTCCTTTTGGCTGGGAAACCACTGTCCTAGGATAGGCTGATTTCAGCAGTGTGATAAGAGTCACAATTCAAGCAAATATTCTCCTTAAGGAGGTTAAGGAAGTCTTTGTAGGACTTGGCAAGGAGGGTTGACTTCTGCCCAATTATTACAAGAAACCAAGGACTTTAGATGGCCAAGAGACTAAGAGTCTTTACAAAAGTGTATGAGCTAAGGAAATCAATGAGGCAAGCTGATGGGGTTAATAAGTTAAAGGTAAAGGCCAGAATGCTTGAACCTGAACTAGTGTACATAGTGTAACATACCTAAATGTCCCTCAAAAGGGTGGGAATGTGAACTGGCCATGAAAGGAAGATGAAGCACTGAAACTCCTCTGAGGGCTTAGATCAACTGGGAAACAGGATAAAAGCCCTTCCATATGTCTAAGTCAGACTCATACGGAAGGAAAGCCGTCTTTACAGTTGATGTGAAATAGTAACCATGTTCATGGTACAGGGATTCTTTTACTTCTAAAAACTATGGCAAACCTAGACAGCATATTAAAAAGCAGACATCACTTTGCTGACTAAGGTCCGTATAGTCAAAAGCTATGGTTTTTCCAGTAGTCATGTGAGAGCTGGACCATAAAGAAGGCTGAGCGCTGAAGAATTAATGCTTTCAAACTGTGGTGCTGGAAAACTCTTGAGAGTCCCTTGGACAGCAAGAAAATCAAACCAGTCAATCATAATGGAAATCAACCCTGAATATAGCTGAAGCTCCAATCCTTTGGCCACCTGATGTGAAGAGCTGACTCACTGGCAAAGACCTTGATGCTAGGAGAGATTGAAGGCAGGAGAAGGGGACAACAGAGGATGAGATGGTGGGATGGCATCACCGATTCAACAGACATGAATTTGATCAAACTCCAGGAGACAATGAAGGACAGGAAAGCCTGGCATGCTGCAGTCCATGGGGTCACAAAGAGTCAGACACGACTGAGAAATTGAACCACCACCTGGTAACTATAACTACTTGGGCCTTGCTTTCTGAATGACAAGTAGAGAAGATAACTAGATTTTTCTGACAGAAATGGAAAACCCTAAACAAAACCTTTGAAAACACCAGTAGCCACTTACGGTAAAGCAGTATGATCCATAGAGAAATTCCTAAAATTAAAAAAAAAGTGGTGGGGGGAGGGAGGGGGACTTCTCTGGTGGTCCAGTGGTTAAGACTGCTTGCTCCCAACACAGGAGGCACAGGTTCAATTCCTGGTTGGGGAACTAAGGTTCGCAAGTCATGCCAAAAAAAACAAACAAACAAAAAAAGCAAACCTGGTCTTTGGATAGTCACTGAATCTACAGTAGTTGAAACCCTGAACATTCTCATCAAATAAGAGCAATTCCACATCTTACCCTGAGAACAAAGGCTGAAGAGATGGCTCAAAAAGGAGAGACTCAGACAATTTAAGAACAAAACAGGTGTATTTCTATTGGACTACCTGATACAGAGGATAGTGTAGTATGGATGGATAGTATGAATGACAAGTAATACAAATATATTTTATTTGAAATAAACAAAAATGCTTACACAAATCAATGGGTCACTTAAAAATAAAACTCTTGCTTGACTGTATTACTCAGCAAAAAGAAAGCCGAAACACAAACACCCTTCTTTTTTGACGTGTGTTTGGAGGAAGACACTACTTGGTTTTTAAAAAACTGACCTTCCCTTAAGGCCTGGTCATAGAAGTGTAAACAATGTAAATGAATCCACCATTACCAGTTGTCATATCATATCTATGTCACCTGTGTATTCTGAGATCACACCTGTACCTGCCAATAAACCTGGGAAGGGTTGCTATATCACAGTTATATTTGAGTTGGCAGGCAGGACTGAGGAAGAGTAATTTGGAATAAGTTTTACATCCTATTTAGAACAAATCACTAGTATTCCCTTAAATAACAGGTTACAATAGAAAGATACTGCCTCAAAGTTATCCTTTTCACTTTGGTTCATTTTTAGTTTTTTGTTTGTGATTAACATAGTTGTTTGATTCATTCACTTATAGTACAATCCTGCCACAAAGTATTAAAGCACAAGATACCTATTATTCCTTCAACATCTGCATTTCTTCAAGTTTTATACTCTACTATACCCCCAGTATGTCAGCAGTTTTCAAATATTAAAAAAACAGTAATAAAAATGGATAACTCTTCTAAAAATGCACATGTCTATAACTATAATGGTACTAGGTGGGAAGGAGACAATGAGGGAACGGGAAAAAGCAAACATGTTCATGTAGGGAATGTGGTTCAAGTCTTTGGATTTAAAAACAACTTCCCCAGAGAAGTTGGCTATGATGGAATTTCCAGAAAACTTCCTTGGCCTCCAAAATGAACCTGAAAAGCCCCAATCCAAACATATGAAACTACAGTTGTGAGATGTTATAAATGATGATCAAAGCAACTGGAGGGAGAAGGATGAATGTGTCTTCCATTTAGCTACAGTTTGCAGCACAGCCTCTTTAGCTGTTGGTCAATCAGTAAAAAACCACTGAACACCAGAAGTACTTTGAAGGATGGGATAGAAAAGTACTGAATATATTACCTGTCTATGTCAGTAACAGGGCTTCATGGCTAGGAAAATTTTCTAAACAGTAAAATGACTCCAGGGTAGATATCTCTCTCCATCATTAAATGTGGCAGAATTAAAAAAAAAAGATTTACAAGTAGATATAGTGAAAACAAAATTACAAGGCAGAAAACACAAAAGAATCAAGACAATGCTCTAGGTTCAACAGTATTCCATTAGGCTAGAAAACCTGTTAACTTTTGAAAGCCCTAGCAAAATATCACTCTTGTTTATAAATCACTTATTTATCATATGACCACACATTGAATCCTTTCTTTCCATGTACTGAAGAATCCTACATTCAGCCTTTAAGCATTCTGCATTTCTTTGCCAATCTTGTAGCTGAGTATCTTGTTCCAGTCGACTTTGGTGCGGGTAACAGGAAGTTGCCGGCGCAAGGCTTTGAATGTGGTGTCTGACATTGTTTGATAGTTTTCACTAATTGCTGTCTGCAATAGATAATGGAAAATAAGTTGAACAGAAACTAGATGTAGTGAAAGGGCACACTTGAGTCCTCTAAGGACTTACAGGCTGGAAGATTTCTAGTGAGCACCTCTCCAATCTCTGAAGCAGGTTAAGAAGCCCACCTGTATTATTTCTAAAACTAGGGCTATACAGGTAATCCCCTGCTTTTCCAAAGTTTGCTGTATGTCACTTTGCTTCCCTAGCTCAGATGGTAGAGAGGGAGCAAATCTGCCTGCAATGAAGGAGACCTGGGTTCAATCCCTGGGTTGGAAAGATCCCCTGGAGAAGGGAATGGCAACCTACTCCAGTATTCTTGCCTGGAGAATTCCACGGACAGAGGAGCCTGGCAGGCTGCAGTCCATGGGGTCGCAGAGTCGGTCACAATTGAGCGACTACCACTTTCACTTTGCTTTTACCAAAGCAAAAAGAAAAAAATAGTGTTCAGCATTTGTTTGGCAGTGAGGCTGTTCTAGGGACAGGGTGCACCCTGTGCAGTAACAGTGGCCCCACCAAGCTCCTTCCTTGGGAACTACACCCAGCATCTGAGCATCAAGCAAGACAGAGCTGTGAACTGTGTCTGCGAGGATCTGAGGAGTATCTCCATCATTCTGTGCATCTGATAGCAAGATGTGTTCTAAGGTAATTGCTTCTCCGCTTTACACCATTTGGCCTTGGAAAGGTTTCATAGGGATGCTCTACTTTGGGGTAATAGGGGATATATCTGCAGTACCTTCCAACGCCAAAACCTTGACTATAAGCAGAATGCAAAGTTGCAAGGTCTGCAAAGTCTCCATACTTAGTATCATTGAATAATTATGTATATTTATATTCAAAGGATAGAGAAGTATAACAAAATGTGTTAAAAACAAAATCTATATAGATCTATAAATAACAGTTTCAAGTTATCTTACCTGATACTCATTTTCTGCATGCTCTATGATTTTAATAAACTCCTTGGCAGTCTGGGCTTCATTCTAATGGAGGGAAAAATAAGAATTTTAAAAAATCTTAAGCAGTGAATAAAATTCAGTAAGCAGTGAATAAAAAAGATACTAAAGAGTAAGTCCATCTTAAATAACATTTGTATAACAATTTAGTTTTTCAAGTTTTCCTGTGCACAACCCTGTGAAGTAGATGTTATTATTGCCACCTCCATTTTGCAGATAAGAAAACAGAATTCTTTCAAATAATGACCAAAATTATACAGCCTTTGAATCATAAAGATGGGATCCAAATCTAGGTCCTCATCAAAACAAACCACATTTCTTTCCAATCTACCACAGTATGCCCAAAAGACAACACAATGTCTTGAAATTTTTATGCCTTGACAATATCTCTGGTTTAAGATGATATAAACAATGCCCTCAGACATATCAATCATAAGTTCATAGGCTCCTCTATTTGCTACTTATGATGTTAAGACAACCAATCACATTTCGCTTTACATGATTTGGGTACAAAATGAATGTAATCTCACTCTTCCTTTCACAATTTTAAGTAAACAGAATTAGAGAGGTGAGATTTAATGTCTAGGGCAGCGCCCCAAGATTCTTTCAAAAGAGTCAAACATACTTTTTATTCATAATAATACTAAGACACAGTTACTTGCCTTGTTTTTTCCTCTCATGTGTGTGCATGTAGTTTCACAGAAGCTGTGTAATATGTGATGACTTTATTACTTTTTGAGGGCTAATGTGTGAAGCACATATCCAGTTGTCTTTTATTAGTTAAACATTACACACTTTGTGAAAATGTAAATTAATGATATTCTTTTCACTAACTTTAAATCAGAAAAATACAGCTGTTTTTCATGAAAGTAAAGTTAAGAAGTAATGGGTTTGTTAATGCTGTATTTTGCTTTAGATTTTTTTTGGCCACACCAGGGATCTCAGTTCACCAACAAGGGATCGAACCCAGGCCTCCTGCAGTGGCAGCATGCAGTCTTAACCACTGGAGCACCAGGGAAATCCCTGTTATTTTTAAATTAATAAATACATATTTTTAATATTCCTCAGTTTTAATTTCTACTATGGTAGATATAACACACATAAAACTATTGGAGAGCGCTCAATAATTTCTAGGAATATTAAGAAGTACTATAAATGCACAAAAAATTATGTCCCTTCTTTCCAGATATAGTGCACAATGTTATCATTGAACATTCCTAAAAATGTTCAGTTTCTCTAATGATATGAATGTATGAATGATAAACCCTACAGGGTTTAGTTTGGCAAACTTTCCTTCCTCCTGGTATTTATCAATTGAAGACATTACTGACCTTGAGCAAATCTCACAAGAGAGAAAGAAAATGCAGCATGAATTCTCTAAAGCCATTATCACTATTCTCAGTCAGTCTGTGAACTATCATCAACTAACCAACAAAACTGGTTGGTTATATATTAACAGTTATAAGCTGCCAAAAATAAGGACCTACTGAGTAGCACAGGGAATTGTACTCAATATCTTTTAATAACCTATAACGGAAAAGAATCTAAAAAGGAATATATGTAGGTGTGTGTATATATATATGTGTGTGTGTGTATATATATGTGTGTGTGTATATATATGCGTGTGTGTGTATATATATATATATATGAATAACTTTGCTATATACCTGAAACACAACATTGTAAATCAACTATATTCAATAAAAATTAAAAAAAAAAAAAAATAAGGTCTTTTATAAAGTTCTTAAAAGAAAGAAAGCTGCTGTAATCAAAGCAATGAAAACAACCTACATTTCTAGTGGCAGAATCAGTACTCAGGATCAAAAGATCTAATTTTTTAAAACAGAAACAAGACACAAGTGAGACATATATTAAATATTCCACACTCACCGAAACAGTTACTGAATCTTGTACATCTTTATGACTAACCAACTGAACATTGCCATCTTCATAATAGTGAACCTGTGTGAGAAAGAAATGTAAGTGCTTAGAGCACACAGAAACTTACTGCTTAGACCACAAATCCATGCCTTCAGCCGCCCCCAATCTCACCAACTCTGAGCAAACAACATGGCCAATGGTAATTTATGCTGCTGCTGCTAAGTCACTTCAGTCGTGTCCGACTCTGTGTGACCCCATAGATGGAAGCCCACCAGGCTCCCCCTTCCCTGGGATTCTCCAGGCAAGAACACTGGAGTGGGTTGCCATTTCCTTCTCCAATGTGTAAAAGTGAAAAGTGAAAGCGAAGTCGCTCAGTCGTGTTCGACCCCCAGCGACCCCATGGACTGCAGCCTGCCAGGCTCCTCCATCCATGGGATTTTCTAGGCAATAGTATAATGGTACTTAAAATTCACAGAACACTTAAATTTAAGAATTCTCTTTACTTAGCAGGAAAAACTGATTATTAGTTAATAAACATTTACTATGTGCTTGTTGCATTCCAGACACTGTGCTTGGCATTGTGAACAGAAAGATCATAAGACTATGCTCTGAAAGTATTAAAATAAAGTCATTTAACATTAGTTTGTCTCTGTGAAAACCAAGAAATTTTAATGGGTCCTAATCTTTTATACATCTCTCCATATATAATATCATCAGTTTTGATTAAGCAGATCTGACCAGGTGCAGGAAACTGAGGATTAAAGACAGGATTGAAAAACAAATATCCTGTCGGTAAAACAGGCTACAAAAATAAGTAAGACAAAAGCAGTCCTGAACCTAGTGTATAGCACAGGGAACTCT